>NW_027271086.1:3262500-3457500 GCF_040938485.1 Diadema antillarum | reverse complement strand
AAAAAAAATGTGCCCTAACCTTTGGTCGCAGGATGTTGCGATAGACGTTTCGCGTCCACATCGAGCTCGTGGATAGAACAGACGAGTCCGTAGACGACATGACGGCGGCCGAGATGGCGCCGAGGCCCAGAAAGGCCACGAAGGGCGGGGTCAGGTACTGAATGACAGCTGGGAGAATGATGTTCGGCTGCTCGTAGGGGTCGGTGGTGTTGAGGTTGATGCTCGTCATATTCCAGTCTATATAATAAATAATTGAAAGAGAAGTACATAATTCACGACACATCAAAAGATAAAAAGAGATTCGTGATCTCTATGTAGCCCCTTTAATAGTTACAGGCACCGGTTGTTTCATAAATGTAAAAAGGCGGGCTAATAAAGTAGGGTTTTGTGCAAAAAAAAAAAAATGGCTATTCATATTAGCTCGAAATTGGCTGCTCAAGTGTGACAGATACCTGAACTTTCATATCGAATTACACCACGGCATTAACTGCTGCTCAAAGCGGTGGCTCAAGGAAGCAAAGAAAAATTCGAAGAATACGTTTAAGCTGCTTTATATAAAATCAGTAATTGCAACAATTTTTATAGCAAAACCTAGTGTTGCTTGAAATGAATAAGTAGTAAAAATGTCTTTAATATTGGCAATCATGATAGATATGGTAAAAGTAACAACAATAATAATTACTGCACTTCCAAAATTTTGATAGGAAATGTTGCAGAATTTTTTTTCTGATATTGGAGAATTTTTTTTTTTTCAATTAAAGCGATAAAGAGAAAATGCTTCAACTCCTCACTTACAACATTTCATGCTTGTTAAGGCAAGGCGGGGCTTGCTTGAAGACCATTCTCTAAAATGTGTTGATGTTTGCAGAAGCAGCGAATAACTTACCCGTGCTGGCCCCCACGGCACCCATGAGGTAGGCAGGTACACTGAGTACGAGACAGCCAAAGGCTGCCATGAACGACGTGTATTTAGCTTGTTTAGGGGTCTTCGTTGACAGTGCCCTCTGGTAGTACACCTGCCACGGCACGCCACCACACAGCTGAAGACATGGACATAAAGTCACGTCATTCCCTTCATGCCACATACCATACATAGCTTTGAACATGCATCATCGACTTGATAGAGATGCAATTACAGTCGTTCCCAAAGTGCATGTGTGCATTCATGTTAACACACTTTCATTTCTATAAAAGTGCCATGGAAATGATATAAAAGACATTTCTCTACAATATCTATACAATCAAAAGGGTTCATATTCAGAGACAACCGTTGTGGGAGGTGCCCAAAGTAACCCCTACTCCCAAGGCAATGAAAAACATGCAGTATATACCACCGCGAATACACTTTCATGTTCCATGCTTACAGTATATGCCTCGGAAAATAATGTTCCGAGCCGTCTAGCATATACTGAAGGCACTCACGCTCTATCAACAACGAACTCGTGCAGCGGTTCCTTATAGATCCTAACTCACTACTGGAGAAAAAAGAACTTCGTTAATTAAGGATACTGATTTTGATGTTGACAGAGATAGAGCTGTATGTCACTACAATCATCATACGGTTGAAGAATTTAATGAAATATGTAAGATTAATACAGTGTACTGATAATAGTTTTAATCATAATGATTCAGTTGAAAGGACTATTAGAATTGAAAGTGTCAAACGTCATTTTAGTCTGCTTCATTTAAATGCTAGAAGTATGAATAAAAATTTGATTCTATTGATTTACTGTTGTCTTCGTAAAATAATTTTCAATTTTCAGTAATAGGAATTACAGAAAGTTGGTTACACAAAAATTCTGTCCCCGTATTTAACATCGACAATTATGTTAGAATTAATAAAAACAAAACTTATGACATGAATTTACCGAAATCTAGGTAGAATATTGAGATATAAGGATATATTTCAATTCTCTTGTAAAAATATTCAGTGATAAACACTGTTTTAAGTCTAGAGGCACAGCATTCCAGATATCTGGTCCATGATGTTGTAATGATTAATTTGGGGGCTTTAATGATTCTAGGGTTTTCCAAATGATAATCAGATGATTGACGCGTTGGGTAGGAATGAACTACAGAGTTTGCTGCGAAAAAAAAAACCATCAAAAATTTTAGGGAGGCAATTATGCGTATTTTTTTTTTTTTTTTGCATAAACGTTGCAGTCTGAAAAGTATGTATATCATTGAATTGCATTATTTTCAATTGCTGAAATAAAAGATCGGAGGGGTTAAACAAGGGGAATTAGTTATCAATCGCAGAATAAGTTTCTGAAGAATAAAAATCGAGTATATTCTACTTAATCCCCATTTTCCCCACGCAATGTTGCAGTATGTTTTATACGGTAAAAATCATAGCATTGAGACTTAAGGTTTTTCAATCGGTATAAATTCCCATTGCTTTAGACATAGATGTGTGGATATTATGAATGTGATTCTTCCAAGTTAACTTGGAGTCAATTGTAATTTCCACAAAACTCGTGAAATTCTCTTCAGTTAAAGGCAATCCATGAATACATGCACTACCATTACTATTGTTATCAATTTGTTTAAAAAAAAAGAAAATTACATTTGAAACGATTAAAATCTGCTTTTGGAATATCAACAGCAGTCCACTGCATGCAAACCATTGGGAAACCTTATAGATTTCTATATTCAATGTATTAATTAGCATTTCGAAATCCTGATAAGTTTTAAAAAATAGTATCATCAGCAAATAATAGAAAATTAAGAGTCCTATGGAGGACTTTGTTATATCATTGATGTATGTGAGAAACAGGGGCTGAAGAACTGCACAAACAATATTAGATTTTCGAGATTCAGATGATTTGAATAATACGTATTGCTTTCTACAGGATAAAAAATCAAAAATCCATGAAAGTGTTAAACCACGAACGTCATATCTGTGTAACTTATAAACTTAAATATCATGATCTATTGGGGCAAATGCTTTGGAAAGATCCATAAATATACCTATCCATGTTTTCTTTTTTTATTAGCTAATGATTCATATATCTTATGTACACGGTAATAATTGAGTTATTGCCCGGTCGGTGGAATATCCCTTTCTGAAACAGAACTAATTTGGTATAAGGAGATCATTCGTATGAAGAAAATAATAAAGCCGTTTATTGATAATTTTTTCCAAAATTTCAGATATACTACGGAGTATAGATATTGGTCGGTAATTACTCAAAACAAAAGGGTCATTTTGTTTTAAATACTGGAACAACTTTTTCTATCTTAAAAGAATTGGGGCATACCCCTGTGGTGAGAGAAAGATTGAACACATACACTAAAAGGTGCAGTTATTCGTTTAATCATCTTCTTCAATAAACAAACACTTATATCATCATGCCCTCTAGATGAACTTTGTTTCAAGTTTTCAATAATCTTCAATATTTCTTCATCATCTGTTGGTGTAAAGAAAAGAGTCTTGTGAAAATACGGAAAAAGAAATGAAACAAAATATGAATTTGCTTTCTTATGTTCTATTTTAGAAGCTAATTGAGGATCGATATTCACAAAATGTGAATTAACAGCTTCAGATATATCATCATCGTTGGTGAGTTCTACGTCATCAGCATAAACAACAGATACATTTTCCTTATTTTCTTACCAAGTATCGTGTATAACTTCCCGTAAACCACTGACATAATTTTTATTCAAAATACATTTATTAGAATGATATGTTTTACGCGATATAAGAATTAAATTAGTAAGTTCATTTCTACATTTCCTGTAATAAACAAAATTTTCAACAATTCAAGTTGTAACCTTTAACTCATACAATTTATTATGGGTGTTTATTGAACGCATAATTCCCTTAGTAATCCAAGGTTGTATATTTTTCCTTCGTGTTTTCATTTTAACTAAAGGAACATTTTTCCTATGATAATATAAAAACTTATCAAGAAAAAACATCTTAAGCCTTATCAGCGGTGTGTTTGATATACTGTACATCTCGCCAGTCCTCCTGTTCTAATTCACTATCAAATAGTACAATATTTTCATCTGATTCTTTTCTATACATAATTGATCTGTTTTGATAGGTGTTTTGCACCTTTTCGCTGGGATACTGTAGAATGATAAATTTTGGCAAATGGTCAGATATATCATAGAATATAAATCCCATTATCAAAATTATTTACATTAACACTCTTTGAGAAAATATCATCCAAAAGAGTTTTGGATGTGTGAGATACTCTTGTAGATTAACAATATGAGAATGAAAAGCATAAGACAAAATAATAATTTGCAATTTCACCGCTTGAATACCTGTTTTCATCATATCAATGTTATAATCACCAATAATATAAACTTCTTTATTTTCTTGAGATATTCTATCAAGAAATTCTTCAAAAGTATATACAATCATATCAGCTCTATTACTCTTTGGCCTATATCAAACCTCGATTATCCTATTTTTGTGCATGCCTGTAGAGAATCGTTCTGCCGTGTAGCAAAGAAACTTTACCTTTCTTTTCTTTCTTAATGATAGAAGAGACACTGCTCTTCAACAACTGTAATAGTCAAAAGGATGCACATATTTTAAAGGCGCCCGAGTGGGATGAGTTCGAAATTACCCCACCCCACGGTAAAGAAAACATGTAATTTAACGCGAATATATATGCTTCAGTGTTTCATGTCTTCAAAAAGTAGTTCCGGTTGTATAGGAAGGAGACTTTTGTTTTCAAGAAATACAATGAAATTAATCTAATAGAGTAAACATTGCTATACAATGGCTTGTCAAAAAGGTGAACATTCAAAGGCAACCCCTTGGGAAGTGTCCAAACGTGTTTTTTTTTTTTCGAAACACCTATGCTCACGTCCCCTATTTACAAAATATTGGTTTTAGCAAGAAAAAAAAAACCCATTATGATAGACAAGTGATGAATACTAGTATACAGCTGAAATGGAATGAACTTCACTTATTGCAAACATGGACCCTGATATCTATGTTTTCATGATCAAGAAATAGGAAAAAAAATCGAAATTTTCTATCAGTTCCAGATAAACTCTCACACAGATAATGGTCTGGATTATTCAAGAATGTTCTGCATACTAGTCACAAGGATGGTCTATCAACCAGAATGTTTATTTCTTTTTTTTGGGGGGGGGGGGGGGTAATGATGCATAGTTTGCAACTGGGGGAAGGGAAGCGTGCTCACATCGTAGGCATCTATTACAACAACTATACTCACACAAACACACATACACACACACACACACAGACTTCGACACAGACACAGAAACACAGACACAGACACAGACAGGCAGACACACATACAATACACACATATTACATGTATAAAATTATGTAATTCTGCTAAGATGATTGAAAATACTATTTGTTACTCATGATATATGGCTTATCCATAACGGAATCTTTCCCCTACTATATTGCACCATGGGTGATGTTTGTACAGGGCTTCAAATACGAAGTAATGTGACTAGATAGTAGAAAGAAAGACATTGAAAATGACAAATTTGTTAAAACGTTGTAATTGGAAACCATGAAAATTGTGTTAGAATTATAGGAAATATGATAAAGGTCTTCAAATACCTCTGACTGTGACTAATTTCAGTAAGTATAACTTAAACAACTATTGGGACATAGACTTTTTTCACTACACAGCATATTCATGAAATTATTATATTTAGCATACGGGAACATATGTCTACATTTATGCATCTTCAGTTTGTATATTTTTACAGGATTTGGTCGTGAACTCTGGCCGCGAGGAACAAAAAAAAAAAAGTCTGGCGCCGCAAAGACTAGCGGCGATCTGGCTACCCCTGTCGAGGCATTTATAGCTGAAATGCACGCATGCATGCAGTTACTGAGCCGGTAATTATTTTTCCCTTTCCTGGATGAAAAAAAAAAATGTATACAAAAGTCACTTTACGCATTCACTTTTTTTTTCTTAATCAGACCATGGAAATTTTTGTTGGAAATTTTCTGAGCATGGAAAGTTTTATGTTATCTAACCCCAAGTGCTATCTTCTGTTCATTGTCACTTATCTATTCATACACCACGCTTGCAGTGCGTGCCGGGCAAAACATTCGAACTTGGCTAGTAGCTATTGAATGAGTCGCGAATGCAAGGCCAAAAGAAATCTATTTATCCCCATCCATACAAAAAAAGTCGCTGAGCTATTTAAAAAAAAAAATCTTTCCGTTACTCCCGTTGATCTTTGACACTCTTTGTTGAAAATGAAATGAAATGAAATGAAATGAAACGATCCACCCTCCATACATCAACGCACCAAAAGTTACCATACAAAGGCGAACCATGAATTGACGGTTTCTTTGGCGGCCTCTGCCATACACTATCATAATCTACTTTGTTCCAACGTGAACTAACACATTTGCTCTATCCCAAGATTTTAGAATTGATATACTCCCTGTTTTGTCTCCTGTATGTATAGTAGGGTGTCCAACAAATCGACACCCTAATGTTTTTCAATCAATAGATACTTAAAATATCTCATAATTTGCCTGAAATTTTACTCACATGTAAAGAAAATACTCTGAATTCACAAGCGCGCATTAAAAATGCGATTTGCGGTACACGCTCCAAGTTGCGCCGTAATTTTGAAACCAACCCCCATCCCTACCCTCTATTGACAATACGTGCGAAAAGTACATAATGCTTTTCCAATGTGCATTTATAATCTACGGTATCATTGTTTTGCTGTTGATCTTGTTTATTATCGGATTTTCAGTAATATTTGGACATCTTCAATTAAATCCCCAGTGAAGAATGCAAAACCGCTGCGAGTAGTCTCATGCTTGAATGTTCGTTCTTTTCGCGCAATGCTAGGGTGTCGGTTTCAATGTACAGTGTCGATGTTTTGGACACCTTTATACGCTCCGGATTTCGTTTTGTCATTTTATCCTTTGAATCTCATAGGGAATCGCACTAAATTCTTCATTCTAATGAAAAATCCATACTGTCCATCTGAAGATGAATGGCTGCAAAATGGGGGATACATGTTTATCAATAATTAAAAGATTATACGGCTCACCAGCTGCATGATGTAGTCGAGCCACACGCCAACCTTGTTGGGGCTCAGGTGGCCCAGCCATCGCTCCTTAGTCTCGTTCAGGGGGGTCACGGCGTCATTCGTTAGAGCAAAAGGCAGGCAGAGCCACTGGTGATAGGGAAACATGATGTAAACCATTAAACTCATTAAACCAATAATTGAATCAATGACTAATTGAATGTATGTCATGGATTCTTTGAATAGCTTGACTCTTATCGCTATTACTTTATCATTGAGAATCAAGCAACGCATACTTTATGATTGGTACATGTACATGCATTATGTATGTATGTATGCATGTACATGCATAAACATTTAATTCTGTTCAATGTCTGATATGTTTTGGAAAATTTGTTTGCAACGTTATTTCTATTTCAGAAAAGAGCAGACATCAAATCAAATCAAATCAAATCAGATCAAATCAAATCAAGTCATTTTACATAAAGATAGAATGACTGCAGTTACCATTTTATATAGCACCGCCTGTAACTTTGAAACAGAAGCGACGCTGATAATGCTTATCAAGAGATCACCGTTGTCGACGTCATCATGTTTATAATGCTATCGTGAATATTGTATGTGTCGACAAACATGTCAAAAAAAAAAAAACCATGGGGAATCGAGTCTGTCATCTGCTGTTTCCCGGGCTATGACTCTACCACCAGGCTATCCCTGGTTACCCACAGTGACACGATGAACTTGGAACAAATTAATGCCAAGTCCCGGAAAGCAGTAGATGGCAGGTTCAATATCCGCTGGTTCCTTTTCTCATCATGTTTGTTAAAATGTTGATCACCACTTGCGATTTTACAATGCATTTGTACAGAGGGTGACAATTGACTTGAAAAAAAAATCTAAATATTATAGCACAAACAAAGTTTATCTTACTTTGACTTACCAGACCAAACACTATGAGACAGAGTTGTACAATGTCAGTGTAGGCAACGGAGTAGAGACCCCCGAACACAGTGTACACAGCTGCAATGCAAGCTGATATGATCACCGCAAGATGCTGGTCTATGTCTATAATCACAGCGATTGTTGATCCTGCAGGCACACAAAGGAAAAATATCACAACAATTTTTGTGTGTGTCTGTTTGTGTGACGGGGTCTTTTTTTCAGAATGTACCACCATAATGCCACAGAACCTTTATCCTTTGGATCATCCGTGATTGTTTTCCTAAGTATATAATACCTTGGTATAAGCCGCATCTATATCGCATACCGATGTTGTTGATTACCAGTCAGCGTTTACACGACAGGAAGATTTTTCAAACAGAATTCTCTTTAAAAGACATGGGATGTATGAATATTTTACGCGTTTCCTTGATGTTTAGAAACTTCACTCATTTTTTCAGTATCACATAGAGTAACAACCTTTTGTAGGTACACCTTGTAAGTATGTGTCCTGGGGGGCATTTCACGAAGCATTTTGTCCGACAAAGTTGTCGGACAAATTTGCTCCCAGCCAATAAGATGCAAGGATTTCAGTAGCTTGTAACAGTTTGTCAGGAAAATATCCGACTAAAACGCTTCATGAAATGCCCCCCTGGTTACTTTATTACTTCACTGGGAAGTCATGCCAAGTCATGTATCAAAATGAAGATGCAAAAAGTAATAGATACATCATATGTATTCATTATGTAATTCTGCTAATGATAATTATTGAAATACTATGTCGCATACACGGAGTCGCTCCATATGTATTACACTAATATTATCAATATTAAAATCAGAAATAAGAGAGAAAAACAAAGTGCATTAGAAAATAAAGGAATCAATCATCAATAATCATTATAAACGATGATGTTAAGCAAAGAAATTGGATGAGGGGTTCTGATCAATGACTTTGAAACTCAATTAGAGAACTATAATCAAGATTATAAACTGGTTTACTAGAAGACAGTGGGGATGATTTCGGATAGGGTAATTGCCTGTGAGCAGGCCAGATCTTACCGAGCGCTGCTAGGATGGCGGCACACCAAAGCAATTCGCCCATCAGAGCCGCAAGGAATAGGAAACCACCCATCCGATTGCCATACTTTACTTGGAAAGGATCGATCATTGTGACGTAATTTGCCGCTCGCATCTTTTCCGCGAAGAATATTCCATCTGCGAAGGGGGGGGGGGGGTGAGTAGAATGGATGGTGATTAAATAGAAAACAAAAATCGATAATCACATGGATACAGGAAACAATATCCGTACTTTAAAGAATAAAACAAGGAATTTCCTCTTCACATGTCATCATGATTATCATGTTTTTACGTAACTCTGTAAATTACATTTCTGAATTGCATCAACTAAATAACATCGCCAGATGATAAGTGTTCCCCACTCTAAATAAACAGTGACATTATTTCACAAAACTGGAACATAATTATGTAGAAGTGCCCTACATATTTTGGTTAACATTGCTTAGCAATAATTTCATCTTCCTCAAATAATGCCGAAACGACAAGGGCAAAAAAAAATCTATGAAAATATATATCACAGCTTTGTACAAAATATCAGGCACTACAAAAGCGTTCCTTCTGATAGTTAGAGCAGGAAGGAGGAGGAGGAGGAGAAGGAGAGAGAAGAGAATGCTCCACACAAAAACACAAACACATAATACACACACATACGCAAACATTATTATAACTCCCACTCACATATAAAGCTTTGACATGTATGAAGTTTCCGACTTACTGATGAAAAAACTCAGACTGTAGCCCAAGGGCGCCTGTGCCCAGACGAGCCCTTTGCTCTCCTTGAACACTACCTCTGCCGTGCCGTTGATGTACCCTCCTCCCACCCAGGTGGCTGTGAAAAGGACGAGACACGAAGATCAGTGAAAGAACACCGTTTGACAGTCTGTCAGATAAAAGGCATTTTTCTTACTGTGTATACAAAGTACATCAACAAAAGAAAATGCAGGCATTGTTCTCCTCTCAGAAAACACGATGAATGAGTTTGAATGTGAGCCACTGTGAAACATGCACGGAAGCCAAATCATTATTTTTTCCGTCTCGAATGAGGCGTTGCATGGCAATTGGATAGCTTTTAGCAACCTCATGTTTATGGACTTTGATAAGCGTAGAGAATAAAAAAAAAAACAAGATTAATAAAGTGTCACGAGCATCGAACATGAAAAAAACAAAGTTTTTTTGTTTTTTTAAACTATTTTCAATTTCAGAATGTCCAGCTTGGATATATACATGAAGAAATAGGAATACAAAAGTAATACATAACGGTCGATGTGCCATTTTCAATCAAAGTAAAGGATGCGAAGAGAAATACTATGGAACCTACTAAAAAGCAAAGCTTGTTGAGTGTAGGTCCCAACAAAAGCCTAGTGAGGGGAACAGGATGAGGAGCACGGGTACAATTAAGACCAAAAGCAAGGATAAACAAAAGAGAATGACTATTAATACTCGGGGCACAGAAGATTCTTCTCACATGTATTTATGTGTGTGATAAAATGAGAACAAGAAACCACATGCTGCACACTATAGCAGTTGCTCTAATAGCAATTTTGACAGGGAGTGATAATGACGTGAATACTTAAGTACTATATAATTTTAGGGTTTAAACATTCCGGCTTCCATAGCCACGGGGAAAGATTTGAAAAATGGAGAACATGAATCAATTGCAATCAATTGCGAATATAACGGGATTTAGTTACATCATTTACCCTTATTTAGACGATTCAGATCGAATTATAAGAGAGTACCAAAACAACCATGGATTTCAAAGTCCCTACTTAGGTCTATCAATAGGAAGAATAAATTGTTTTACAGATACCGAAAATCTCCGAATGATGTAACTAAATCCCATTATATTCGTTACCGCAATGTACTTACTTCTTCGTTGCGCTTAGCCAAGCAACTGTATTTTGCAAATCAGTTTGAAAAATGCAAGTTTGACATTAAGAGTACGTGGAGGGTAATAAACACAGCTTTGAAATCTAGCACTGTTACAAATTCCCCTACTCATATTTTGAATGACGGTCATCAAGTTGATGATCCACAGGAAATGGCCGATGTATTTAATGATTACTTTGTTAACTTAGGACCTGATCTTGCTAGCAAAATACCAAATACCCAGACAACTTTTCATTCTTTTTTAAAAGACAGGAATGTACAAACCATGTTTTTCATTCCTATTGTTGAAGAAGAAATCAAAGAAATTGTTGATAACCTAAATATTAAGAAAAGTATAGGTAATGATGGTATTTCGGCTTTTCTTCTGAAGAATATAATAAATGAAATAATTTCTCCACTCACTTATATTTTCAATCAATCTTTATCTAGTGGCAAAGTCCCAGATAATATGAAAATCGCTCGAGTTGTTCCCATATACAAAAAGGGTCCAAAAGAATTTGTGAGTAATTACCGCCCGATATCTCTCTTAACCTCAGTCTCAAAAATTCTTGAAAGGCTTGTTTATAAACGAACTCTTAGATTTCTTGTTAATTGCAATATTCTTTCTAATTTCCAATTTGGATTCAGAAAACAGCATAGCACAACTCACGCATTATTAGCCTTCATTGATAAAGTAGCTCATGCTTTAGATGATGCTTCCCACACCATCGGTGTTTTTCTCGATTTTTCGAAGGCTTTTGATACCATTGACCATCAAATTTTGCATTATAAGTTAAGCCATTACGGTATCCGTGGGAGGGCTTTAGAGTGGTTTAAAGACTATCTCACAAACAGAAAACAATTTGTTTACATAAATGGCTATGAGTCAGGTATGACGTCAACTTCTTGCGGTGTCCCCCAGGGTTCTCTTCTTGGCCCACTTTTATTCATCCTGTACATCAACGATCTCCAAATTCGTCACAGATTCTTTCTTTTATTTGTTTCGCTGATGATACAAATCTATTTCTGTCTCACCGCAATCCCAATATCCTTGTAAGTATAATGAATAAAGAATTGAAATCTGTTCAGTCCTGGATTTACGCTAACAAGTTATCATTAAATGTTGATAAAACACATTATATGTTATATGTTTAGCAATTCCTTGCAAGTTATTCCTGATGATGTTAAGATTAATGATATTAACCTAACCCGAGTAGATAGTACAAAGTTTTTAGGACTTTACATCGATAGTGACCTTTCCTGGAAAACTCACTTTAATTTTTTAAGTAAAATTTTGTCACGAAATACAGGAATCCTAAACAAACTGAAACATTTTTTTGCCCAACCATATCTTGCAGATTGTATATTCAACCATGATTTCCCCATATCTTAATTATGGAATTCTTGCGTGGGGTAACGCATCTAAATACTTACTGGATTCACTTTTTCTTCTTCAAAAGCGAGCGATCAGAATTATTAACCATGCTGGGTATTTATCTCACACTAACGCCTTATTTCAGAAAAATAAGATTTTAAAACTGATAGATTTGTTTGGTTATAATTTAGGTATTTTTATGTATAAATTTTCCTCAAAAGATCTTCCTCCTGGTGTCTTTTTACAGATGTTCATAAGAAACAATTCTGTCCACCACTATCCAACTCGCCAGAGTGACGCTTATCACCTTCCACGAACTCGAACAGTTTTCGCTAAAAACACAATTATGTATACAGGTCCTAAATATTGGAATGATCTCCCAACAGAGGTTAAAAGCTGTCTGTCATTATCATCCTTTAAGCGTAAACTCAGAGAGCATGTATTGAATAGCTACAACACACAAGTGCATAAAAATTCCTTTTTGTTATGCTGATGGCTGCTCTGTTATACTACTCGGTTGTTGCCATGTGAACAGACTCATGCATATACATTTTAGTTGCATGCTCTCACAAATTCCTTCCCATCGGTGTTCTTCCTTCCACTTCTAGTAAGACCTTGGTCGTGTCGCATAGTTTTCCCCTCCTTTCTTTCTTTCCTTTCTTTTATGCATCATTGCAGCTGGCTGGTATATCACATATAGGAATTGCAATTGATTCATGTTCTCCATTATTCAAATCTTTCCCCGTGTCTATGGAAGCCGGAATGTTTAAACCCTAATAGTACTTAAGTATTCACGTCATTATCACTCCCATGTCTAAATTGCTATTAGAGCAACGGCTATAGTGTGCAGCATGTGGTTACTTGTTCTCATTTTATCACACACATAAATGCATGTGAGAAGAATCTTCTGAGCCCCGAGTAATAGTCATTCTCTTTTGTTTATCCTTACTTTTGGTCTTAATTGTACCCGTGCTCCTCATCCTGTTCCCCTTACTAGGCTTTTGTTGGGACCTACACTCAACAAGCTTTGCTTTTTAGTAGGTTCCATCGTATTTCTCTTCGCATCCTTTACTTTGATTGAAAATGACAGATCGACCGTTATGTATTACTTTTGTATTCCTATTTCTTCATGTATATATCCAAGCTGGACATTCTGTATTATATTTTGTTATAAACCATGTATTTCCCATCGAGAAATACGAAAATAAATTGAAATTGAAATTGAAAAAATTTGGAGATTTTCGGTATCTGCAAAACAATTTATTCTTCCTATTGATAGACCTAAGTAGGGACTTTGAAATCCATGGTTGTTTTGGTACTCTCTTATAATTCGATCTGAATCGTCTTAATAAGGGTATATAAACATTACAAGTATTTATAAGGATGTTCATAAAAACAACAAAGGACGAATTTACATTTCTTTGGTTATAAACAGAGGACCAATCAACTGACCTCAGTCCCTCTCTAAGTCTATCAAGATTACATTCGGACATATCACGAAAACTTGAATTAAGGGTTGGCATTTTCCTAGTAGAAAACTGTGGTACAAGCGCATATATCGGGAAATGATCGGTGATATCAGAAACTAAAATACCAGAAGTAACATCAGTAAAAACGTTATTAACGAATATATTATACTAAGACGAGTCTTCACGTTACATTAATATTGGTCTCGTTGTTTTGTGTTTTGGTATATTTCTTTTGACCTCTGCATCAAAACTTGAACCTTGATTGGTACTTTACTTCAAGGTGTCTGATCCTGTATGTTCATGAAAATATCTCTGTACTGCATGGGACCAACTTGTATGTTGGTTTGTGTGTGTGATTACTGAGGGATTTTATTCTCCTCTCCCTCTCGTGACCACAAAATTGGCATCGGTGCCCAACATGCGGTCAACACACCTGGCAATCTTATCCTCCATAATTAAAACATGTGAAATATACGTAAATACCCAGATGATGAGGATTTGGCGAGGATTCTTAAAAATCTTGACAGTTGACGGTGCTCATTATTAATTCACCGAAGTACATGTACATCTATACGTAACCCTCTTTCACGAGACCCACCGAAAGTCGCCCAGTGGTTGAGCAGCATTTGGATCACCTCGGCTGATCCTAATTCGTATACCCATTGGGTTGTATTCCGATAAGTTTACTATTTTCTGACTGAAAATTCGGAAGCATGAACTCATCATGAGTAGTCTTTACAAGTTTTCTACAGGCTGATTGTTTGTTTGTTGTTGTTTTTTTGCTTGTTTTTTTTTTTTTTGGTGTTTTTGTTTTGCTGTCTCAATTACTTCCTGTGGGCCTCTTGGACACAAGAGGTAGTGTGGATATAAATGGCAAATCATGCAGGTAGTTAGAGGTTGGTTGATTGCAGCGCTGGATTCTTTGGCATATTTTTTATTTCCTGGAATGTTGTTGGAATGCCTAGCAAGTTAGTCTGAGAATCCCTTCATGGTGGTTGCCACTAGCTATGAAGTTTTAACTTCGCCTGTTTGTGTCACACTCGGATAACTGCATATCATATGTGGCTCATTGCATTCGCATGGATTCACGACCTTCATAATCTCATTTCCGTAAAGTACAATTCCTAACAGAATTCAGGAAATCAATGCGAACAGTGAAAGAACTACACGAAGCACATCGTATCGACTAAGACCAACGGGTAGATTTATAAGTGGTTTATCGTTCATGAAGTATTCGGCAAGGAGGGGGGGGGGGGGTCGTCCTGTCTTTTCAAAAGAGACACAGAAAATTATGTCCTTATAGGGCCCCATGCATCGGTGGCACCTACTGAACATTAATTCTGCACGAGAAGGTAAGGAATTCCACGATTCATTAACGTAGAATCAAAAGTATCATTACAAGGGGGCATTGCACGTCAATTTTTTACGCATGCAAGGCTCTGATTAACTAAAAGTCCTTTAATAGCCATACGGATACCCGAACAGACTAGACTACTTATAATATACAATGTGTGCATCGTATGTTATGAAATTATGTGCAAAAACGCAACCTGTATAAAGTTAGTGCCCCAGACGACGGAACTGAAAGCGATGCATAAGTGCAACTTTTGCAATCTTTGAATTCATTTTTGCTTACTCTACTTTTCCAACCGAGCAGTTGTTCTTTGATACTTTGGAAACTCAACACACGTCACTCACACACCCACACACCCACACACACACACACACACACACACACTTACATAAAATATACGGAAATCACATATGTGAACATCCTTATAGACGCCCAATGCTTACATAAACCAAACAAGACATTGATGCTGAGGTAAAGTGACGGGCCGTTAACGATCGCCCCATCACTGTATATGCATGCTAACCTGGAAACATTCAACTGCACATTACTTGAATATGAGACCATTCTGAAGTAATAATTTTCACACAACAATATAGACATAATCTGTACTCTTAAATGAATCCCACAAGGATTGGAACAATCACCCCCGGCTTTCCCACTGATTCCCACTGATCAGTACCAGCCTTCCCCTTTAAGAATGAAATGAAACCAGTCACTCCTGCAATGAACACGGCAAATCCGGGTCAGAACTGACCCGGAGCTGGGTCCGTTGGGGGTCACACATCGTCCCGGGTCAGAAATGACAAGGAATGGAGTCAGATATGACCCCATCCAGAGTCATGAATTGGGTCAGGGTGACCCCATTCCGGGTCTTTATGACCAAATTCCAAGTCATTTTTTTGACTCGGAACGGTGTGTGACCCCAACGGACCCAGTTCTATTTTTAGAATGTAAACAACTATACAGTAAAAGTTGTTGCTATAATATTGTTTCTACCTTTCAAACACGTCCGTATGTTGGTGTTGTTATTTCATGTATGTCTTATGTTTGTTTGTTTGTTTTTTAGGTATGAGCTCTGTTCGGATTAAACTTCTTTGAAAACACAAAGGTGGCACGCATGGGAGGTACACCCTCTTACGTGGTTGTGGCTGTGGTAGTGGCATTGCCGCCCCGCCTGGAAGCCAGCAACGAGTGTCACACTGAACCCATTTGCTTCGCAAGAAATAGTAGCTGTAGGTCTCACACCTGTGAATAAAATGGACTCAGTCCGGCCCTATCACAATTCCGTATACAAAAATACAAGAATCAAACGAAGAGGAAATTCAAGTTAAAAAAAAAGAGCAACAGCATAAAGGCCATATAAACATGGTGGAATTGGGGGTTGATCAGCAAGATTTTTTTTTTTAACATAGCGATCCTCAAATATAAGCACTAAAAGTCTTCACCTCGAGGATATTGCCACTACTTAAGTAAGAGGGAAATAAACTCTGGAAGCTGAATCCCAGGAATACTTATATGTGGCATTTACGCAAATTTTCCTTCCCCGTTTGAATACTGGAAGTTTGAAGTAGAAAAAAAATAAAGAGCACAAATTATTATGATAGGAAAGGGAATATTAGAGGCTTAATTGTTCACATGTTTTGAACATGACTTGCATTTATTTCTAACACATTTTTCTCTTTTTACCGGAAAAGGGAGTAATCATACCTAACATGGAAAATAACATCCACTGTTTTGGAAACTGGAAAGTGATATGAAGGTATGTAAACGAAATTATGGGAAAGTAATTTTTGACATTGCAGTAAGCTCTTTCACTTCATAATCAAGTCTATCGGCTGAATAATAATAAAGAAAACTCCTTCTTTGTATTATAACCCTTTTCGCGAATTCATTTCCAGGCTGATGAAAATTTTCATACAGTTTATAATCAGCTTATAATCTAAATTCTTACATGAAATTCAGCCTAATGGAGAAAGGAAAAATTACCAAAAAATGCTTTAAAACAGACTTCTTTTCCCATATGTGATTTGAAGTGCTTTCCTTCCACTGGTTGATTTTGTAAATAAACAAATAGACCTTCAAATAATGAATAAACAGGTGTGAAACCAATATGGAATAAAATGCGTGACTTGTAAACATTGTGTAGGCGGCAATGTATTTCATGGAGTAATTCTATAGATGAATAGGACTTAATTAAAAAACAAACAAACGTGAAAACTACTGTCAAAGTCACATGACAAACGTGATATTGTCACTTGAGAAACACAGAATAACAAATAACAGTTTATTCTGCTACATTCCAATTAATACACAAACAATCAAGAATAAACCGAAAATGGTTCCTTTGTCGTTCAAGTGCAAAGACAATACAATGGTATCTTATCTGTTTTAATTGTTGTCTCTTTGTCAGACGAAAAACTTCACTGAAACATCGTTGAGTATGAAAATATTATTTTGACCTTTTTTCTCCTCTCTCTCAAGGGTAAAGCATTATAAGAGGGTATAGTTTATAGAGTCTTGATTTGAATATTATTTAAATTTCAATCTATTTTAACCTTAGTTTTTTTACATTTATAGAGTCTGAAATCACAGTCATGCATATTTCAGCAAAAATTAAAGGAAAACTTACCGACTAGAGTAAAGAATCCTACCACCCAACCGAAGTCTCTGCCTCCTACCATCACCACCTCGCTGTTGTTGCGTTGCTTGGCTTTGCGGGATGCCCATAGCCCGACGACGAGAATGATTAGATAAAAGACTATCATTCCCGCGACTCCGCCCCAGTTAACCGCCATGGTTGTTTATATCTTCTTCAGCAGTGAAGATGTACCAGGTCCTTAAATGGTCTAACTCGAATGGAACTCGATTCGTGAAACTCCTGCATGGGTCATAATCAATCAAGGGATAGAATTCTGCATTACACGAGAGAGTAAATGGGATGTTTTGTTACGAACGATTCTTAACAATGATTATCTGGTATTCCATTCTGTACCCGAAAGGAACAGTTGATTCGATTGTCATAAGTTAGCCTAGCATCAGTTTATCCATAAACTCTTTTCGTGTGTGTCGAGTAATCTGTGTTATTCAACTATCCCCCCAAAGCAATCGACAGTCACGTAATGCTGTCCGCATGATCGATGAATACAACAGCAGCCAGACAAGGTCACAAGAGAGCAAAATAGGGAGATTGAATTTATGTGTGTGTTCGTATATATAT
Source organism: Diadema antillarum (assembly GCF_040938485.1). NCBI lineage: Eukaryota > Metazoa > Echinodermata > Echinoidea > Diadematoida > Diadematidae > Diadema > Diadema antillarum. Next base: position 3,439,195 of record NW_027271086.1, on the reverse strand, counting down.
ATATATATATATATATATATATATCATTCTATATTCTGAATATAACTGACCTTCGCGGCAAACTCAGAATTTGTCGGTGCTTATCAATATTCAATCCCCTGTTTCTTGTGTCATTTTCAACCTTTCCTGTAAGTTTCATCCAAATCCGTTCTCAGCTTTTTGAGTTATTTTGCATACGGACAAACAAACAAACAAACAAACAAACGCCGATGAAAACATAACCTCCTCCCTTTGCGGAAGTAAGGAAATGAAATGAAATAGGTCCTACATGGACTTGCCCCATGCCAGCTTGTCTACTCCGCAAAACGGGGACTGCTCAGGTACGCTTTCGAATGTGCCTAATCGCCTCAGGTTCTCCCACTTTTTTGTGCAAGTATTGCAAAGAGGAGCAGCCAAACACTATTTTTTTTGTAAACACTTTCCCCCGAGACAGTCCTTGAGCTATTGAATAGACTGTGCATCCATATTTACTGTTCGATTACTATAGCGACCCTGTGGCCGAAAATCCATGTCGATTTATTGTTATCCGAGGGCACGAGTATCACGTGCATCCATATTTACTGTTCGATTACCATGACGACCCAGTAGTATAAAAGGGTGCCACTGAGTGCAGCTCCCCGCACCCTGCTCCTGTATTAAGCTTCCAGGTCGAAAAACCAGTAGAAACCAGTAGAAACCAGTAAGCATTTTTAACTGGTCTTTACTGGTTTTAACTGGTCTTAACTGGTTTCAACTGGTACCAGTTGAAATCAGAAGATAACTCCAAATTTCCAGTAACAAAATAAGCAATTGTAACTGAAACCAGTTGATACCAGCTGAAGATGTACTGGTACCAGTTGATACCAGTTTAATCATACTGGTACCAGTTTATACCAGTTGAAGTTGCACTGCTTACCAATTAAAACCAGTACAAGTCTACTGGTACCAGTTGTAGTCTTACTGGTACCAGTTTATACCAGTTGAAGTTGCACTGCTTACCAGTTGAAACCAGTACAAGTCTACTGGTACCAGTTGTAGTCTTACTGGTACCAGTTTATACCAGTTGAAGTTGCAGTGCTTACCAGTTGAAACCAGTACAAGTCTACTGGTACCAGTTGAAGTCTTATTGGTACCAGTTTATACCAGTTGAAATTGCACTGCTTACCAGTTGGAACCAGTCAACTACCGGTATCAGCTGAAGTCTTACTGGTACCAGTTTATACCAGTTGAAGTTGCACTGCTTACCAGTTGAAACCAGCACAAGTCTTCCGGTACCAGTTGAAGTCTCAATGGTACCAGTTTTATACCAGTTGAAGTTGCACTGCTTACCAGTTGAAACCAGTACAAGTCTACTGGTACCAGTTGATACCAGTTCATATCTCATTGTGTACCAGTTGACACAACCTAAAGGCTACTTTGTGAATTCCATTAGTTCATCAATTAAAACTGAATTAAACGGTTAACAAAACTTAGTTAAAACATTAGATTAAAAAGTAAACAAAACACAATTAAACAAAACGTTTGAAGTGATTGATCTTGGACTCTTAATGACTTCAACTAAATGAAACTGGAACCAATTAAGATCAGTTGACACTTCAACTGACAGACTGTATTTTGACCAGTTTGTGCGTGTGTTTGTGTGTTTATGTGTGTGTGTGTGCGTGTGTGCGCACGTGTGTGTGTTTCTGTGTGTGTGCAAATTAGTTTACGAAATTTGATAGGACTCGTGTACCCATGTAACAGACTGGACCTGCTTATAACTTCATTCCATATTAACACCCACTAAATCATTGAAATTCTAATACCAGTTGATACCAGTTGGTTTCTATTGGTTTTTACTGGTTCTTTTGCTCGTGAATATTCATAAGCTATTCAAATTATCTTCGTGAAAATGAGAAAATATTGTTAAATTTATCTTTGTTATGATTTGAATAAACTCAGAAATGTCTGAAATGCATTAGAAATTTATCTAATATTATTGCCGTGATAATCACAATTTCAACTTGTACTTCTGATGAGGTATTTTCATATTTTTGTAATAAAAGTTTAATCTACTTGGTAACCATGTCTTAAATCATTACAGCAATATGGCCCTATATATATGAATGAAACATCCCTGGTACTAACTAGGTCTAGGATGTAGGCTAAGCCTAAATGTAGTTTTAGGTATAGGCTTCCCCCATTCTGTATCAAATGTAGTGACCCCCGAATAAGGGTCACTATCTGTAGGATTATGTTAGGTTAGATATTAACAAAGACTATCTGTAGGATTATGTTAGGTTAGATATTAACAATGTCCTGACATACACCAAACACCCATACACCAAATAATATTCAACACCAAATTAATTTTGTCAACTGGATCCCAATTGATTCCAGTTGATACCAGTTGACAACTGGTACCAGTTGGACGAATACCAGTTGATACCAGTTGAATGAATACCAGTTGATACCAGTTGATTTCTAGTCACTCATTCCAATTTCCATATTGAAACCAGTTGCCTTAACTGGAATCAACTGGTACCAGTACCAGTTGCCAACTGGTTTTTCGACCTGGATCGATCTATATTCCTGTTTGATGGTGTTTCCTTACGTTCTGACTGGTGTGAGTGATTTGTTTAAACTCGAGGATATTCCTGGATACTTTTGGTGACATCTAGCTTCTACCTTCACACCAAACATTTGGGAATATGTTTTGGCTGTCTTCGCCTGAGCTGAGCACTGTAGTGGCCATGATCTACACCACACATTGCATGGACAGGATACCACGGCTACTCATCCTTGAACCAGTGTTATGGACATTCTTTTGTTGTGAACAATAGCACCTGTCAATCACAATGGACCCCGGCAACTTGTGTGCATTCTTCTTCCTTGTACTTTTATGCAGTGTGGGGACATGCTACAACCACAGACAAGCATGTACCTCATGCACACTGCAACCAGCCAGTCCACCAAAAATCACTGGATGGACATTTCACAAGTACAGTGGAGTACGGATATGCTACTATCCCAACTCTAACGCGTCCTTCCAGTCTCTTCTTCTGCAAGCCGGTGATATCAACCCAAATCCAGGCCCGATAGAGGGAGAAGGAGCTGCAGCCAGTGGTAGTCTTACATCAGACACCAATCTACACAGAGCTGACTTGTCGTATGGAAGGACTAACATCTGCACGCACACCCCTGCATATATGTACATCAGAGGCTTCCACGGTCCGTATGGCAAACGATCGTCGACTTGGGAATCGCCCGCCGGATGAAAACAAGGCGATCCAAGAGAGGAGGTGCAAAGAGGATCATCTACTCCCAGCAAATTGCAGACTCCGAAAGAGACTACAGCCAACACGACGATGGCTTCGACGAATGTTTCGATGGCTTCATATTAGAGAGGCGTGACCGCAATCGACATGGAGGGGGCGTGGCACTGTATATTTCAAACACTCTTGTGTATCAGCGCAGATTAGACTCAGAAATTGATGGACTAGAGGCTATATGGGTTGAAATTAAACTCCCCAACTCTTCAACCGTCCTTGTCGGTGATTATTACCGCCCCCCACCCCCCCCCCTAGTTCGGATGTACGTTATCAAATGCTGATTGAAGACTCGATATCGAGAGCGTCAAGCGTAGGAAAAGAACTGTATATCTTAGGGGATATGAACTATGACATGCTTTGTAAAACAAAATGTCAGTTTGTCTTGAAGTTATGTCGAACCTATGGATTGAAACAGGTCATTGAAGAACCCACTAGGGTCACAGAGACAACCAAGAGTTTGATTGACATCGTACTAACAAACACACCAAACAATGTTTGTGAGCATAAGGTCATATCTGAGACTATCAGTGATCATAATTTGGTGTATCTTGTACGGAAGCTCTATCGGCCCAAAATACAGTCGAAAATGATTACTTTTCGCTGTTTCAAACGATTCGATGCACAATCTTTTGCATGATCTTGAAAATTCCCAATTATTACGTAACTAGCAGCACCCGTGGAAATCCACGGGTCTGAGGGGTTTTATTTTTTTTTCTCATAATACGATTTTGCACATTTTTATTGAAGAAATAAAAAGAAAAGTCTTCTCATTCTTTCGTTAATTGTGCTGTCTTCTAAATGACCACCCTTCCCAGAAATTTAATACATGTAATACATTTTTGTAGTATGTGCCCGGCGATCCGGTCCATTGGTAGGGATCATTCCTGCCACTACTTGCTTTTATTATAGAACTTGAGTTTCGAGGGGATATTTGCACCCGTTGAAGTCCAACAGTTGTCTTGTTGCCCCTCACCCCCCCCCCTCACGCACACACACATTTCCACCTCCGCAGGGCAAAAAAAAAAAAAAAAAAACATTGGGGGAAAATTACCAAAAACGCTAATGAGATTCCCCGAAAGTTCTGCCCACAGATTGTTCCCGTCGAAACGGAAAGATATTAACACTATGACTTTGATTACCCCCTGCTCTTGCATCCACGCAGGCACCAGCAGGCATCCACGGCTGGTCTCAAGGCCTCGGGTTTTTTTTTTTTTCATATTTCTTTTCCCCACGTTATGAGAGAAAAATAAAATATTTTCGTCTTCATTTGCTCCCTCCTTTTTGTTTTTAATCACCAAAACTCATAGAACCATCATCTACTTCAGACTGTATACATTATCATAATTAATATTAGGCCTACAATTAATGCTCCTATTATTGTTGTTGTTATTATTATTATTATTATTATTATTATTATTATTATTATCATTGTTGTTATTTGGGGAGGGGGAGATCATAGTCATCAGGTTTAATAGGCACTCGTGGGAGTAGGGTCTCACGACCTCGTTTTTTTTTTTTTTTTCGTTAATATTTTTCCCATGTTATGGAAGAAGGAAGAATAAATGTTCGTCTTCATTTGCTCCCTCTTTTTTTTTGTCACCAAGACTTGGTTTGATAGACCATAGAACCACACATTCTATTTCCACTTGTAATTTTAAAAATAGGCGGTCGGCAAAGCGAGGTATTCCCCTACGTCCGCTCATCTTATGAATATGTATGATTACAGCAGCTTTGCAGTACGACACAGCTGCGCGTGTAATCTATATGGAAGGGTACGATCGGCAAATATATTTAGCCGTCCTAAACAGTCTGCGTACAATGACATCGGACTTGAGAGCAAACGGCGAGCAAACTAAATGACTTATCTGAGCTGCATAGTATTCTGCAGTTGTGCAAAATACAATTAAATAACAACGTTCGTTGTTTTCATTTGGGGACGCCAATGGCGAACTGTGTGCCCTTGTAGTCCATATCACACGCACGCTGATGGAATGCTTTGTGTAACCATCGTCAATACATTACATACACGTACAACAGGCGGAGGCAAAGGTACATCACAGAACTAATACACACAGTGTAGAGTGTGTAGAGTTCTGTGAGGTACATTGTGTGTGTGCGTGCGCGTCCGCCGGAAGATGTCAGAGATTTCGCTGCATCCATCATCTTTAGTATCCCCACTGTCTCTGCAAGCTAAAAGATGAACGGTCGAGAAAGCTGGAGTCCAGCGCAGGTTCGATGAATATTAAAACGCTCGGCTCTTTCGTCACGCACAAAATGCATTATGCATCTATCTAATTAATTTTTCTTTTTCGTCCTCGACGTCGACATGGAGGCGGAGCGGGGACGGAACCCGCGCCATTCGATGCAGGATACTCTCCTGCGGCCGACGGCACCGGTCGCAGCTGCCCGGAGCCGACGGCTCGGGAGGAGATGGAAAAACCAGCAACGTCGGAATAAAACAGGAAATATATAAGGCCGCGACAACAACAACAACAACAACTTCGAGTATTATAATAGTAGACTGTTCTGAAACACAGCTAGACATAAACAGTCAATGGAACCTATGGAAACGAACGTTCTTGGCAATTTGTAACAAACATGCAGCTGCTCCTGTTGTCACAATGAAAATGAGAGGGAAGAAAACACAGTGGGTGAACAATGAATATGTGTCATTGTCACATCAGCGTGACAGATTGAAGCGTAACGCGGAACGTAGTGGTCTGACTGCAGATTGGAAAGCTTATCGTGTATGCAGAAATCATGTCAATAACTTTCGGTTTACATTGAAGAAAGATTATTATGTGTCTAACATTGTTGCAAATAGAAGGAACTCTGCTCAGTTATGAAAGATTTTAAAGGGTCTTACTGGAACCAAGAGTAGGTCATCTGTGGAAAGTCTCAGGATTAAAGGAGAACATGTGTATGATTCCATTCAAATGGTAAATGAACTGAATGAAATATTTGCTTCTTTTGGTGCTATGCCAATGTGTGATCATAATGTACAGAGGAGAGGCGATACCGGTACAGTCAAAATCCACAGTGGGAGTGTCTTTAATTTTGATGATATAGAGTTGAATGATGTGTTAGAACATGAATAAGCTTGATATAAAGAAAGCCTCTGGAATCGATGGGATAGACTTGAGATTGTTGAAAATAGCAGCACCAGTTATTCATGTACACTTGACGAGATTTTTTAACCTCCCTCTTGTAACTGGAGTTATTCCTAACGAGTGGAAGGAGGATAAGGTCACCCCAATCCACAAGGGCGGAGACAAACACGATCCGAACAATTATCGCCATATCTCCGTAATATCGGCAGTCATGAAGATTTTTGAAAGGCTAGTCCACAACCAGCTGCACAACTTTTTTACTGAAAACGACCTTCTTGTGAAAGAACAATCTGGATTCAGAAAAAACCACTCGACTGATACAGTACTTACATACTTCAGTGATTTTTTTGTACAGGCACACGGATCGTGGTAAACTAACTGGAGTGGTGTATTTGGACTTGAAGAAAGCCTTTGACTCAGTAGACCATGAACTTTTACTGGGAAAGCTATGTATGTACGGTGTCAAGGGAAATGCATTGAGATGGTTCCATTCATATCTCAGTGGTCGTACACAGCGCACCTCATTAAAGGGGGTCTTGTCGGAAAGTACTAGTGTATGTGTGGGTGTCCCCCAACGTTCGAAACTTGGGCCACTTCTGTTTTCAGTTATGTTAAATGATCGGGTGCACGTCACGAGACCGACACCCACGAGTCATACAGCCCACAAGTCATACAGCTCACAAGTCATACAGCCCACGAGTCATACAGCTCACAAGTCATACAGCCCACCAATTATACAGCCCACGAGTTCGACACTGGGTAAATTAATCCCATGAGTTCGACATCAAGTAAAATAAGCCCACGAGTTATACAACCCATGAGTTCGACATTACGCACAAAAGGCTCATGAGACCGACACTAAGCAAAGAAAGCCCACGAGACCGACACTACACTTAAAAGGCTCACGAGACCGACACTAAGCAAAGAAAGCCCATGAGACCGACACTACACTTAAAAGGCTCACGAGACCGACACTAGGCAAAAGAGGTTCACGGGACCGACACTAGGCAAAAGAGGCTCACGAGACCGACACTAGGCAAAGAAGGCCCAAGACACCGACAGGATGAACAGCGCCACCTATAGACCAATTAACTGTATAGGGTGTCCGGATAATGGCATAAAGAAGGTATAAGAGATGGAAAAGGAGAGTTACTAGGGTATTACCCCGTCAATCGCCCTCCCTCACCCCCTGAACGGTTCAAGATCTTTAATTGTGTTTGCGTATGTGAGTGTTCGTGAAAAAAATAAACAAAATTCAGTAAAGTGCATGAGATGTTTCAACATTACTTTCGAAAATGCCAAAACACCCTCGTTTCCCTATCTGCAAAGCCCATACCGGTATACCTACTTAGAAAAAAATAAATAAAATGATGTGGACATTCAGATCAACCAACTTGAAAAATACCCAGGTATGAAATGAAGTTCACTACAAGAAAATTATTCACAAAATGGTCAATGTTGTGGTGCACACCTGCTTTATAATGGGGGGGGGGGGGGGGGCTAGTCATCTGCAAAGGTGTTGAAATAATAAAAAATCACAGAAAATTATGTAATCTTCAATTAAGGCAGCGTTAAGAATTCGGAAAAAGAAGATGGATCCATGAAAGTGGCCTTCCTATTTCATGAAAAACGTACTGTTTTTAGAAGAATAATTTTACAAACACAAGCTACTGAAATCGAGGTGAATCGCTGCGATAAAAAAAAGTTTTCATCCGTTGAATTTCATTCATTAAAGTTAAGAGAAAATTACAAATTGAACTCTAAGCAGGCGGGTAAAAGCAGGCAGAAAGGATATTTAATAAGGCCTACTTAACTTGTGAATCGAGAAAGAAAGGGGTGAAAAAACTTAGATCCTGTCCACCGTCTAAGTAGAAATTAGGAAAGCCTATTAAATATAGCATGATGGCATCTAAAAGTAAACAATTTATTGTTCTTGTCCTCTATCATTTTTCATTCTTTTTTTTTTTTTGGGGGGGGGGGTCCTATGAAGAGGACAATTCTATAAAAAAAGAAAAAATGGTAACAATGTCGCTCCCCGTAGCGTGACAAAACTGTCCCCTAAAAGCTACCCGTGTAGAAATACATAATTAATGTCGTTGGTATGTAGATGGTGCTGTTATTAGTTAGTAACAATCTTTCGCTGGACAGCGTAACGAATTTGCACCCGCCCGCCAGTATGTAATTTTCCCCTTAATGGAACACCCTGTACAGGTACATATATATATTTGTAATTGACATGTAGATGGCGCTGTTCATCCTGTCGGTCTCGTGAGCCTTCTTTGCCTAGTGTCGGTCTCGTGGGCTTTCTTTGCCTAGTGTCGGTCTCGTGAACCTTCTTTGCCTAGTGTCGGTCTCGTGGGCTTTCTTCGCCTAGTGTCGGTCTCGTGAGCCTCTTTTGCGTACTGTCGGTCTCGTGAGCCTTAATTGTGTAGTGTCGGTCTCGTGAGCTTTCTTTGCTTAGTGTCGGTCTCGTGAGCCTTTTGTGTCTAGTGTCGAACTCGTGGGCTGTATGACTCGTGAGCCGTATAACTCATGGGCTGTATGACTCATGGACCTATTTTTGATGTCGGTCTCGTGGACCGTATGACTCGTGGGTGTCGGTCTCGTGGGATGACCCCAAATGATCTCCCCAATTCAGTAAATAAGTGTGAAGTAATGTTATATGCAGATGACACAGTTCTGTTTTACAGTGGAAATGATGCCCAGGAGATTGAAACCGTGCTGAATACTGAATTGTACAATGTAAACCGGTGGTTGAGACAAAATTGTTTGACGTTGAATGTTAAGAAAACTCAGTTCATGGTGATAGGAACATCAAGAAAACTGCTATCTGCTGATCGGGTGAAACTTGAAATTGATGGTAATGAATTGGATAGAGTGAGGGAATATAAGTACCTAGGAGTTTGGATGGATGAATCAATGAGATGGCAAAAGCAAGTTGAAGAATGTTGTAAAAAAATTGCCACACGACTAGCATTGCTGAGACGCCTGCGGAAATACTTAACCGAAAGTAGCGCTAAAATCCTGGCAAACTCATTAATCCTACCGTATTTTGATTATTGTTCTTGTGCATAATCAAACTGCTCACAAACCCTTAAAGATGTGCTTATTAAACAACACAAGAAAATGGCCAGAGTGGTAAGGAGAGTGGATCACACAGTGCCAACCAACCAGGTGCTTGGAAGGTTACGTTGGATGACGCTTGAAGAGAGGTGGCGTTTGAACACTTGTAAAGCAGTCTTTAAGACACTTCATGGCAACATGCCCGAATATGTGCAAGAACTCATCACGCCCCTTGGTAACATACATTCATATCGTACGCGAAACACAAGTTATAATGGTCTCATAATTCCACAAATTAAAACTCAAGCAGGAAAAAAATCGTTTTCACACTATGCATCATGTATTTGGAATCAACTCCCCGCTGAAGTCCGAAACGCCACCTCTCTTCAAGCGTTCGTAAGAGCATACATTATCTCACTTGGGGTAGAATTCGGGTATTTTTGATATTCCTGTTTAATGTTAAGGTATCATTTTCGCCCGGGATTCTTTTTCTCAAATGATATGAGTTTGTGTATTATTATCGTCAAGGATTAATTTTGCATTTCTTTATTTATATAGAGTATTGATATTGTGTTGACGTTATGATGTAAAAAGGAATGTCCTTGATTTGTTATTTTGTGTTTGTTGAACTGTTATATTTTGTCATTCTGTTGCAGGGCCCCCTAGGATAACAGTGTTTAAACCACTGATGGGGCTACCCTGGGTAAAGAAAACTGATTAAATAAATGAATAATAAAATCCATGTCGATTTATTGTCATCCGAGGGCACGAGTATCACGTGAACAGTGTTGGATCGGCCTGATAACGCACACTAGTTTATTACCCGTCGACTCAAATTGAACGGAGCGAATGCTGCCAGAAATATGCCGACAGTTGACGCGCCTGGAGCACCGCGTGTGAGAAAAGAGCAACCTGTTTAGTCCATGGGCCAAGGCTCGAAAAATGGGTTGTTGGTACCACCTGAGGTGGCAAAACCTTTTTAGTGTCATTTTGTTTGTCGGGCATAGATATGCTTATCAAGCTATGATAGCATTTGCAAATGAGTAGCTTAGTCATAATAAATGATTTTTTAACCAATTTGGTCTTGTTTTTATATCCCTATACTTCTGAATCGAAACTAACCGCTATACAAAGAAGAGCACTGTATTCTGTATGTTCACAGGTGTTCTGTTGTAAACGCGGTGCGCTTAGTCTTTATTGAAGGCAACGAAGGGAATATCCAAAGGGTTATGATGTCCACAGCTGTCACGCGGTGCGCTTAGTCTTTATCTAGACCAATGTACCGTTATCATATCTAAGGTTCCTCATAAAGGGATTATCTATACTGTTTTTATACTACCCTCTCAACAGATGCATCAGTTTTAAACAAAAATCACCCTGTTCATTTACTGTATTATTCATTATAATGTATTGTAGTGTACCGGTATATTGTTTTTGCATTATCTTTTATTATTTGATGGAAATAAAACGACATTGGCGTGGTGTTAGCGTTTCCACCGTAGCGTTTTCACCGGAAAATGATAAATAATTGAAAAATACGGTAAAATTCACGAGGAATTGCTTTTGTTGTTGTTGTTATTTTTAGATAAAAGGATATACACTGTATCATAAGCTTTGGCTATTCCCTTCGCCGTCTTGAATAAAGACTAAGCGCTGTGGACATCATAATCTTTGGATATTCCCTTCGCTGCCTTGAATAAGACTAAGCGCACCGCGTTTACAACAGAACACCTGTGAACATACAGAAGACAGTGCTTTTCTTTGTATAGCGGTTAGTTTCGATTCAGAAGTATAGGGATATAACAACGAGACCAAATTGGTTAAAAATTCATTTATTATGACTAAGCTACTCATTTGGAAATACTATCATAGCTTGATAAGCATATCATGCCCGACAAACAAAATGACACCAAAAAGGTTTTGCCACCTCAGGTGGTACCTATATCTGGCCTGGCCCATGGACTAGTTATCTTCGTTCAGCAGACAAGCTGTCTTTGCCTCGAATAATTCTTCTCAGTTGAGGCGCAAAAACCCCCTTGGCCAGTAAACGTACATATCAGCCCTAGCATATCTGAAGTCCAAGCTCGCGAAACTGTTTTTCCTGCCGTCTCAACACATTACATTTATCCGTCAAGGTTTGCAACATTGCAATGAGACTGACCGGTCAACATTGCAATGAGACTGTCCGGTTTTCATGTTTGGCTTCGAGTTTTTCCATTTGAAAGGAAAGATTGTCCAGTTGGCGTACCGTGTGTCACGTTGTGACTTCTGCTTGTTCTTCTGCGGTTGCTTACATTTCTCGTGGGCATATCCGAGGTTCCCATGGGACACGTGCGAGAAAGTTGTCCTCATTTCCCAAACGTTTGACATCAAACTGGTAATGGATATCGGAGTAACGGGCATGCAGTTGGTAAGCCACGCGTAGTGCATTTCATTAAGTTTGGAGAGATCAGGGATTCTCGTGATGTCTAGCAAATGCAGCCGCCATATTAGCAACTAATGGTAGTTCTCAATCGCTTTTGGAAATCAGTTCTCTACAAACGTTGACCATGCTTTAAACTGCGCATTCAACGATATTAAACATTGAAAAAAAAAATCATGAAATTACAAATAGAGTTTAAGGCAGGCCCAGTTATTACAACCCCTGACCTCACGGAAAAGATTTGCACAACATAAAGCGAGGAGAATACCATTCTCTTGTCTGTTTTGAGACCTACAAGACTCGCCGAACATGCCTGATATTTGTGACGTCACTGAATGGAATCAGCAAGTAAAAGCAGACTATACGTCCTATAGACAATGCACAGGTTCAAACGTGGAATTGTTCGACAAATAATGACTCAGTGAGCGTTTTATTGGTATTTAGCCAGGATAAATGCCATACCAGTGCAAAGTGAATCTAATTCGAAGTAATGTAACATTTTCTTCAGTAGCAATGAATGCACTTATGATTTGCGTTTCAGCTTTGACACATCGTCTGCTGCTGTTTATAGATTGGTCCATTTTATGAGGACAGCAAAACCTTCGTCGAATCTTCCAGAATTCATCAGAAATGCTTGCATTACCGCAGACATCGTATGAATTTTCTCTTTGCTCCTGTTGCACTCCTCGTTGTAGAATGAGCAACAGTCCTACATTCGTCCTTTCCAAGATTCTTGCATAAACACAGCATATGATTTGTGACCAATGGGAACTGACTTTGAATGTTCACTTTAAGGTAGCTCCTGTTTTGGAACACAAACAAAAGATGTGAAAGAAAAACGCGATGAAGCTGCCAAAGAGACAGTACAGTGATAGCCTCGATACACAGGGGGTAGGCCCTACTTCACAGCTTCAAAACTGACCGACAACCATGATTGGCGGACATATCGAAAGTCAAGATGGCTGACTGCGTTTGTGATGACCCGTCAGTTGATATTTGCAGAGTGCTATGCTAAGTCTGTCGTACGGATCTCCTTTACTGGGTAGTACAGTTTTGTTGGGTGGTTTCTTTATTCAGTAACGGTTTTACAAAGCGTAAGAACACAAGGGAACATGTCCCTATATAAAGGCCCTGTCACACCTTTCCGGGCATGCTTCGCGGGCTTGTTGCATGTAGGAACTTTCCGGGAGGCAGGATTATTTTCTGCGGGCGGACAAGGACTTCGGCGAGTTTCGCTGGCGTCTTACCTGCTGGACGCGTGCTTCTTACGTTCTACATACAATCTATTTACGGGCGACACGCGGGTGCTGTTAAGTATCTGCGTTACAACTGCGTGTTACCTGCATTGCCTGCGAGTTGCGGCAGCTACGGGCCTTCTACTGGTGTTCTGCGTGGACCTCTGCGGGCAATGCCCCGCGACTCAACCGGAACAAGTTTTGAGCATGCTAATTTGGCTGCGGGTAATTAGGACTTCCTCCGGGCATCTGCGAGCGAGATAGGTACTGTCATGTGCGGGTCATCTGCGGGGACCACCGGGTAGCAAAAATTGTTCCCCGCAAGACACACGCAGGATTTGCTCGGAAAGGTGTGACAGGCTCTTTACTAGTGAGATAGACAGAAAGATCCGTCTGTCCGGAGGAGTCTTTTTTTTTTTTCTTTCTTTTTTACGTTATCGCTCTCCTCCGTAGACAGATGGAATTGAGTCCCATACCTCGCTGCAGTGAAACTCTTGACCACTGTCTCTACGGAGCATTGGGTGAGGTACCTTACCCTTCTCGATTGCGTCTAATTCACAGCCCTATATCGGCAAATTTAAATTTGTATAGCAAAATTAATGTTTCAAGAATGCATTGCACTCACCAGGTGTTTGAAATATCCAAGATTTGGGTGAAATTTTCATGGAAAAGACACAACTACTAGCCCGTCGATACGGTTGTAACAGCTCTTTAACATAATCATTATGAATCCGTTAGCTAATCACATGCGATGTAGGCCCTACGTGTTTTAAATGGCGACTTGCAGCTAGCAAACGGCGATGTTGGGTGAAATTTTCATCTGTCATGGAAAAAGACACAACTACCAGCCCGTCGATGCGGTTGTAACAGCTCTTTAACATATGAATCCGTTAACCAATCACATGCGATGTAGGCCCTACGTGTTTAGATGGCGGCTTACAGCTCGCAAACGGCGATGTTGCGATATAGATACAAATTTCTGCGATCTAACCTAGTTACTGTGAGTATTTCGATTGGGCAATGAGAGAAAGTTACCCCAAATATTGCTGCATAATGTGTCATGTCATGTCAAACTTGTTTTTGAATGTAGAAAAGCTGTATGAAATTGGGTTTATGGTAACGTTTGGTCTGTGCGCGACCGCTGACAGAGCATTAATACAGGAGCCATGCAGTGGGATAGCTTTCGCTCTGTATAGGAGGGGATTCCGTGAAGCCAGATGCAGTCTCCGCGGAACATATCCCCGACGACCAGATACAGACCGATCTTTCGGTCAACTAGTGAGACTGCTTTGTTCTATGCGCTTCTAAGAAGACTATGGAAGTTAGACTTGGAATAGACCAACTTGCTACCGAATAAAATACCAACTGAAGGTAAAGTTTCGTAAAAGAGGCAGGGTGTGCATTGCGGATGATGAACCCGAGCATTCTCATCACAATACCTCGCAGACTGTGCGGTTACAATTGGTCATGGATTCTTATTTCACAACGGACCAGCCACATGGTACTCACAGTGATTGCTTATTGATTATTATTATAATTATTGATTATTCCCAATCAATTCGGTTTTAGGGAAAAAAAGTATATTCTACTGACTATGCAATATTGTTCAATTATTAGACAAGGTGACGGGATATTTTCCCAACAAGAAAGTGGACTTTTCATGGATTTATAAAGGCATTTGATACTGTCAATCATAACACTTTGATATACAAATTAATTGGGTATGGCATCCGTGGTATTGCCTTATCAGCCCGTGGTATTGGCTTATCAGGATCATCGATTATTTATCTAACGAGGAATATTATTTTTTCGTTCCTCAGAATCTTTTAAGTCGAACACTACATGTGGTGTTCACCAAGGATCTTCATTAAGGTCATTCTTTTTTCTAGTTCATATTAACAATATTGTAATTTAATCTTCGCTATTTATAGTTTTATACTTTTGCGGAAGATTTTAATTTATGCCAATTTAAGTTTTGAATCTCTCATTACCACACTTAACTTAAGAATATTTGTACTTGTTACAATTCATTGCATAGTGCACACTGTTCTTTCTTCGTTAACAAAAATATCATTCGAACGTATATTTTGTATTTAACTTAACGATGTGTCCTTTCAAATCCTTTAACAGTTAAACTAATAAATCTGACACTTTTATGCGTATTTCCTTTATCGATGATGGAAAGAGAATATGAATTGAATTCAATCATGAATTATCAAATAAGATTGCATTCGTTTGTTTGTAATTAATTATCATTAACTATATTTAAGACAAATTCATTCAGATTTCGATGTACATTTAAATGTACATTATCATATTTTGCTTATTCCTTTTTGAACAACCTTCCAGTTTCAACTAAACGTCTACCTCGAAAGGTTTAAAAGACAAATTTGACCACCTTATTTAAACTCAGTATTTTCATAATATTATGTCGTGTCGACAAGCAACTGATAGTTTATACACTCTACATTCTTTCTGCTCGTTACTGAATCACTTTGGTTCATATTACTGTTTTTCTACATTTTGGTAACGTGATTAATTCGACATTGTGTTTGATGATTTCTCACCGCTCTTATCTTTAATCTCTGCGTCACTTTTTAATCTGAGTAGATATCGCATCTATATACGTTTCTACATGTTCATTTACTTTTTCTTTTCGTTGTTTTACTACGTGATTTTTATTTGCAATAAATATTTCTAACAGGGCTCACTTGAAAAGCAGGCCCTTGGACCCTGCATGTGGCAACCCTGTTCACTTTTTAAATAAAACTTCATAGCATATAAATTAATAACTACATCTAAGACAAACTTAATCATATTTAGATTTCATGATTTACCAAATGTTAAAGGTATTGTTTACCATAGGGAGCAGTGATTAAATTTTTTTTTCGAGTTGTCACATTTGATGCATATGTATAGGTCAGTTTTATCACTAAACATCCTACCATATAAAAAAAAACGCATTAAAGCCTAAAACATAAGGAGATATAAAATGAAGTCCTTGACTATTCTAACAATAACTACTGAAACATCGTGGGGAAATTGTGGTTCAACCAAAACAAACTCTACATTACTTTGAAGGGAACTAGTCATGTGGTTGTGCACGAACTCCCACTGCATATCTCCCATCTATGCATTGTCTTATGAACTGAAAAAAAAATGGAATGAAATTGACAATATTCACACTTTTCAAACAGCAATTGTGACGTATTTTTCATGTTTTCAAACACTATCAGACTTACCTTGATGAGAGTTTCTCAGAACAAAACTAAAATGATATGGGATCATTTTGGCTTCTTTTTTGGTGGCTACTATCGTTAAAATGTGTCTGTGACCTCATAAAAGACGGATGATAATAATAATAATGATAATGATGATAATAATAATAATAATAATAATAACAATAATAATAATAATAATAATAATCATGATGATGATAATAATAATACAGGGTACTTATAATGCCCAATTTCCAATGACTAACCTGCTCAATTAAGGCGCAGTGAGAAAGAATGAATTATGAAATACAAAATTTATTTACAAGCACATGCACATGGATGTAAGTGGTGATGATAGTGAAATCTGCTGGAAAGCAGTTTTAAACAAATGAGTCTGTATGTAATAGATAGCTTGAGGCAACTGTTTCCACAAGTATAACGTGCAAACCACTGATATCCCCCCCCCCCCCCCCCATGATTTCTTAGTTTTCGGAACAAGAAGCAATTTATACGGTCGGAATAGCTGACTTCTTTTCGATCGAAAGTTCTATATCGACCCTGTTCAATCATGTATTACATCTCGAATGTACTAAAAGGTAGACTACCTCTTCGACGCTATCTCCCAATTGTTTTGCCAGGCCTTTCAGGAGGAAACGGGGGCCATTAATGGATGGGTGGTGGAATTACGCCAACAATCGGTCACGCCTGTTACCGCCAGACTTGGAGCTATTCACCGTGAGAACGAAAAATTGCCCTCGCCTGCCCGTACCGCTGGAATCGAAGGAAGCAGAAGGTGTGAATTTGGGGAGGGTCAATTACCATGCAGTTTCCAACAACAGCATAGTTAACATTTTATGAGGCAATTACAAATAGTTAGTATCATTGACTTCCTAACAACTGAAACTGAGCACACAGTTAAAAGGAAACAAAAGAAAACAAAAAAGAAAGAAAACAAAAAAGAACAAAAGAAAACTACTACTGGGAACGATACCGGGTAGCTCGCAACAAGGCTAACAACCTCAATAAGAAGTTACGCAAGAGATACTTTCTAAGCAGACTGTCTGAAACCTGTAATAACCCCAATAAGTCCTGGAAAGTATTAAACAACCTTCTACCTGACAAAAAAACAGGTTCAAGATAATAGCATCACTATAGATGGAGAAATTGTCACTGACCGTGTAAAGCTGGCAAACGACTTTAATGCTCTCTTTTGTCGTATAGGGAGCACGAATAACAACTTGCCCCCGATTGATGTGAATAGGATGTGTATACTAGCAGCCGTAGATTCAAGGTTCACTTTTGATGAGATAACAACAAATTTTGTACAGAAAGAACTGGATGAAATAAATTGTAAGAAGAGTATAGAACTTGATGATATTCACCCAAGACTTCTCAAATGTGGATTTCATTTTCTAGTAAATCCTTTGGCTCTTTTGTTTAACTGTTCATTCCAAACTGGTGACGTACCCAATGATTTTAAACGTGCGAAAATCATTCCTATTCCAAAGTCCCAAAACTCAACTGAGATGTCGACTTTCAGACCTATATCAATTCTGCCCATCGTTTCAAAAATCCTTGAAAAAGCTGTTCATAAGCAATTATAATTATTTACGCAGGCAACACCTGTTATCTGAGAGATAATCTCGACTTCTTCCAGGACATTCTACAACTACCTGTCTGACAGAAATTTGCGACTCCATTTTGGACTGTTTAGACAAAGGGTTAATCACCGGCGCTGTATTTCTAGATCTTAAAAAAGCATTCGACATAATACCGCATGAAGGTCTGCTAGAAAAACTACCGTATTATGGTGTTCAGGGCAACGAACTTAAGTGGTTTGCCTCATACATAAAAATAGACAACAATGTGTGTTATACAGAGGTGTAATGAGTGGGCTCCTTCCAATGTTATCCGGTGTACCTCAAGGCTCTATCCTTGGGCCGCTTCTTTTTTTGTGTATATATCAACGACATATGTACATTGCAATTTCATGATAAGACGAAAATTTCTCTGTATGCCGATGACACAGCCATTTTCAACTCTTCTAAGGATGTTCGTACAATTCAGGCCTCGCTGCAAAAAGATTTAAACACTCTTTCTTCTTAGTTTCAGAACAACGGAATGAGGGTTAATGGTGAAAAAACAAAAGTTATGACATTTGCTTCGAAAAGGAAAAGAAATGGTTTAGTTATGAGTTTAAGATTTGATGGTCAGTATCTGGATATTGTCAATGATATCAAATATCTTGGAGTTAATACAGACAGTCTAGATTGGTCACTACACATTGAACATATCATAAAAAAAGTCAGCCTGCACATTAGCTTGTATTCGGCGCATTCGGTCTTCTATTACCATGAAAATGGCTGCGCAACTATACTTTTCACTGGTATTGCCAAACATCGACTACTGTTGTACTGTTTGGGGCACATGCACCAAGACTAACTTGGTCAAATTACAAAGGGTCCAAAACAAAGCTGCCCGACTCGTAATGCAGGCAGACTATTATTCTCCCGTTCACAACTTGTTGAACAGATTGAGGTGGAAAAGTGTACAAGAACGCATTGAGTATCAGTACTGCGTAGCTGTATTATAAAGTCTTGAACGGATTAGCCCCATCATACTTATGTCCTATGGCTACAAGGCGTCAAGTCACGTACAAAACCCAATATGCCTCGATATGCCTTATCTTGCCCATTGTTCATCCCCATGCCTAAAACAGAATACAAAAAACGTACATTTTCCTTCTTCGCTTGCTCTCTTTTCAACAATCTTCCCAGTTTTATTCAATCGTCAAACTGTCTCGAAAGATTTAAAAGACAAATTCGATCAGCAAATATAAACTCAGCTTTTTGATATGTTAAAATCATGAGCAATTAAGAGTTTATACACATTAGTATTCATTTGTTTCTGTATCATTATGTTTCTCAATGCTCATTGTTTTTTAGTATACATTATTGATATTATGATTTTCGACCTTTGCCTTTAACTATTTTTATATGCGCTACAATTCTTTTTATCCTTGCATCTTTATCTGTGTATGATAACGCATCTCCATTTTCTCACATTTTTCTTTTACTTTTCATATGTTTGTTTCGACTACTTTTTTTTCTTTTCTTTTTGTTTGCGTTGCACTGTGTAAACCTACCTGCAATATTTCAATATTCTAAACAAAGTGTGAAAGTGTACTTTTCACCCGTTGCCATATCACTTTTTGGTCATTATTTTTGTTCTTTCTGGTAACATGATTTATTTTGTTTTTGATTATGGTAATCTCCTGCTGTTTTTACTTTTAGTTTGTTAATTTTGTATCTTTTTTACTTATGTAGATATCACATCTTGTTTGTTTCTACGTGTTCATTTACTTTCTTTTTTGTTGCTGTTGTATTATGTGATTTTTACTCGCAATATGTATTATTTGTAACAGGGCTTACTTGAAAAGCAGGCCCTTGGGCCCTGAACGTGACTACCCTGTTCTTTTTTGAAATAAAACTGAATAAATAAAAAATAAATAAAAGGTGGAGATAGCATCTTGCAAAGGCAGACTAAGTTTACCGATATTTTTGGCCAACGATCGCGCAGGGTAATGGCTCTCTCTCTCTCTCTCTCTACTCTCTCTCTCTCTCTCTCTCTCTCTCTCTTTTTTTTTTTTTGGGGGGGGGGTGCTCTTCTGACAGTAGGCCTAAGGTCAGAGAGATGATTTCTAATATTGTCAATGAGTTACTCGTTTGATCATAAGGCTAGTACTTATCGGACCACTTCAGGCTGTTTTTAGATAGAGATTAACAAATTTGTATTCATCTGCAATCAAGAAATTGAAAAGATCCACTACTAGTATGAAATAGAATTGATCTTGAACTGGACGAAAACCAGCGGAAGAGCTAGCAGTAGGCCTATTGTTAGTTGAACATTAATGTAGATCTTTTGTAAGTTGCCGTTTGTTTTATTCTCTGTGAATATGTATGCAATAATGAAATAAACAGAGGCAAGCCATACTATCAGGTGCACATAAACGCAACACGAAAAGAAAAGGAGGTGCATAATAGGTGAGAGGCTCCTATACTAGTTCAAGTACCTGAACGAAAGTCACTTCATAATAGTCCGGGGCTTGAGGGTATACAGGGTATTTGATCAAATTCTTCCAAAAGCAACAAATTTGGCCCACAGGTCACTTATAATTTTACGATACTTTCTCAATTTGTGATGGGCGCCAAGACTTGCGCCTCCTCGGGCGGTCATATTGGTTAAATCCAATATGGCCGCCATCCAGGTTAAAGGTCAACGGTGAAACTGAAAGGGCTTCTATCAGAAATATTTCCATTGAGGAGGGGTTTGGGCGTTAGAGAATTTTAAGTCCTCCATTGGCAATATTTATAACAGTTTGGAGCTGCTATTGTAGCTCCATGGTTTAGGTGAAGATGAGCTGGTCGCCATGATGGGTACATCGTGGAGCTACTACAGAATCTCCATGGGTGCATTGCACATCGAGGACAGGATGCATGAGATGGTAAAGCTTCTTTGTGGTGACTCAAAGTGGCAACAGTCCTTTTTTCAGGAAGAGATTCTGAATTATCCGGTTGTGCTCAGTTTCCACACAGGGAGGTGAGCACCACATCATACGTGGAGTGCCCCGCTGTAGGACCTGTATGTCCTACAGCGTTGGCTCTACAGGCAAATATACTACATTATACCCATCCTTGCCCAAGCACCACACAAGAATGTTAATAAACCCTGAATGTTGTCAAGAATGACGTATTACGGCATACGCATTTGACGGTATAGGCCCTGCCTGTAAAACATCCTCATTTTGCGTCAGTGGGATTGTACCAAGTACAATAGTATACCCTTTAATGATATTTTGAATAACGATTTCATACGCGAGTTGGAAAATAACAACAAAGTAATAAAGACATGATTTACAATAAGGAATTCTCTTTAACATTCTAATGACAGATTCAACTGTATTCAAAAGTGATCCCTAGATTATACTTTCGAATTTACATCCTTCTTTTTTGAAAACATATAGAACAAAACTGAAAAAAATTCAAAACAGATGAGTTCAATAACAAAAACAACAATAACAACAACAATTAAAATCTGTATTAGTTAATTTCCATACTTTCTTCAATCCCAATATACTACAAGAGATTGACAGTTTATAACAGGGTAATTTTCAGCATTTCCCACATTTTGCACTGCATGACACTACTTTGTGTGTAATGATATTTGAAAAAAAAATCAAAATACATGTTCATGCATTTTACATGCAATCAGTTCCCGTCTGTTAATTGTCTTGGCAGAAATGCATCAATCTTGTAGTGTTGTTTCATATTTGTTCCTCTCCCATGCCACCACGAGTAAATATGGCATGTGTTGCTCAAAGTTGGTCAGATGTTGGAAAATGTGAGGCTGTATTCAAAGCGACCTTCAATCTGTTTTTCACATTATATTGAGATATTCAACAGACTGTAACTCACCGAGATGCCTCTTTGGAATATTTTGGAAAGCCTCTACTTGATCCCACATAAGCGGATTATCAGTTTGGTGGGTTTTTTTTTCCTGCTATCATCTCGTGTGAAACAAAGCATTAATCTTTTTAAAAGATACCGTGTCAATTAATCTGCACGTATGGTTAGTGCGCTATTCCAACCCGCCTCCACCTTCAGTCATCCGTAGGCGTTGTGGTGTATAGCTGGATAGCGAGACTTTTCCCCTTTCTTTTCTCTTCCCCACTGACAAATTTAGCAGGCCAGCATACAAGCATTGGCACATACCGTTTACATCGTCCAATCACACGCTTTCAACGGTCGAATGTTGCCTGCGAATGAATTACCAACAACTTTTCATCACAGTACATGTTGGTTCATACACGATTTACTCGGCAGAGTGATTTATACTTATCAGCGTTCCACGTACATGAACAGTTTTCACTAATGATACAAGTATGTTTACAAGACTGTAAAATCATGCAGCAGAATGATTTGCCCCCTAACAAATCAGACATCTCTTCAAGTGTCTTCAAACGTAAATTAAAGTCATTCCCCTTTTGTGATTACTCTCTTGTTTTGTACACATGGGGTCCCGACCGTGTACAGAACAAGGGTATAGCTCCCTCATTATTTAATCAGTGCGAGAAGGTGGGGCATTCACAGACGTAGTTTATATCCAAGCTTTTGGTCATTAACTTCTTAAGACCTTCATCAGTGCATTTGGAAGAATTTGTACCAAGAATTCTCTTTTGCCCTCCTCTATACAGAAAAAACCCCACTGAATTGAGATCTGCATCTATGAGATCATATTAAAAATTACTAGGTTGCAACAATGTCATCCTCCCGACTGTGGATGATATACGATGGTAAATGCATGATATTATTAACTTAACGCAGTAAGTTTAAATGATATCATGTGCATGTCACGTCAAGGTGGTCCCAGTTGCAAAGCATTCGACCGCTGACCGGCAGTTCCCCTTGTTACAAACCACTGACGGTGACTCTGGGTTTACTGTTTAAAACGGTAGTCGTAGTAGTAGTAGTAGTAGTAATACTACTACTAATAATAATAATAAGAATAATAAAGATGAAAATAATAATAATGATAATAACAATAATGACTACGAGGTCTTATTTACACAGGGTAGCCTCTTAAAGGGGAAATCCAGTCCAAATATATAAGTTAGTCTGACAAGAAAAAGTAAAATATTACCAGTTCAACGGTATAAATTTGATCGAAATCGGATGAAAAATAAGGAAGTTATGACATTTTGAAGTTTCGCTATTTTTTTTTTTTTTTTGGGGTGGGGGACAGTTCTTGAACAGTCAATATGAATATGCAAATGGAAAAGTGAGCATGTCATTTCCTCACAACTTACCATATAGTTTGTACATAAAATTTTGAAATTACCAATTATTCATTCAAACGCAATTATGCCTGAGGCTCAAATCCTCGTATATCTAACTGATCACTACTCTTAAATTATTCAACCAGGAATAACGTCATGTCTCAGGCTTCAATGACAGAAACATTGAATTTTCGTCATTTTTTTTTTTGTACACGATCAATGGAAAATTGTGGAGGTATGAATGGTTAGCTCACTCATTTGCATATTCATATCTACTGTACAAGAACTATTTAGCCGAAATTAGCAAAACTTCAAAATGTCATAACTTCCTTTTTTTATCCGATTACAGTAAAATTGTTACCGTTGAACTCGTAAGACTTTACTCTTTTTTAAAGACTAACTTATATTTGGACTGTATTTCTTCTTTGTTACCACTGCTCTACCAGAGGGCCCTGTCATTATTATCAACCTAGCGTTGCCAGGCACCCATTTATACACTTGGGTCGAGAAGGACATATGGGTATAAAAACATCTTGTCCAAGGACGCAAGCACTGGGCGGGATTCGAACTCGGTTCCTCCGATCAGGAGTTGGGAGTCTTGTCCACTATGCCACAGCGCCCCCACAGTAACCTATGAAGTGTGATTAGTCATGATGAATTTCATTTTCTTTTGTAATTAAACACCGCGTAAAATAATGAATGATGGACAAATGAATGATGTGCATCGGCAGCGAAGAATGAAATTCAATGATAGATACATGATGATATTGACAGCAATATATCTGGCTGTCCTGGCGGAGTGTGGTGTATACATTTATATGAAAGTATTTCAAATGCTTACGATTCTCTTGTTTTGAAATGTTTCCAATTAAGCTCGCTGTCCCTCTTCGAGTGCAAAAGATGACGCCTTACGCTCCTCACGATGCTGATGACACAACAGTCACGTTTCATATGGAAACCTCGACTCATTCCAAATCGTTTAATACGAACTAAGTTCATTGCTTCGTCGCACACGTACAATAAGCATTGAGCAGAGGGAATGCGCAGTGGTCACACACACAATCCGTAAAAAAAAAGATCGAAATGCTATCCCAGGATGCATCTTGACATCACCAATCCCTCTGGGAACTAGGAAAGATATGGCAGCCGATTTCAGGTTTTCACTTCCAAAAACAAAAAAGCTCGATAGCGACAGGCCCCTGGGATCCGAGGGGCACTGAGGGTGTTGCAGTTCCACTGACCTTTTGGAGTGGAGATGCGTGCGTAGCACCCCCTATGAAACAAACAAAAGCAGGGGGTGCTGGAACACCGTAGGAATACCGGATTTTCAAATCTTATTTCTTAAAATGCGATAGCTCTCTCCTGTGGAAGGAGAGATACCCGCCCGTCACACCCTTCCCCCTGTTCGTGGCTGTGCTCTGATAATGGAGTTTCAAATAATTCTATTACTTACATGAGAAATCATGCAATATACTTACAAACTATATTTGGCTGAATATTTTTATCTTGCAAATGAAATCTGTTACTAAAAAAGTGATGTCTTAATGTTTTTGTCGAAAAATGAAATAAAAATTTGATTTGAATGAATTAAATCTGCCAAGTTATTGTTTTACTCTTTTGACTGAAAATTTTCCAAATATTCCTCCTAAAGTGTGGATCAGATCATTGAACTTCAATACTACCAATGCAACAGATCACTCGTGTGGTAGGGGAGATACGCCCTTTCCCATCTCCTCCTACGCCAGTTGGTTGCTGCGATTAGATATTTGATTTACAGGTTTTTCAAGTATGTTGATTTGTACACAAGAAAATTAATCACGCAGCAATTACAGATTGCAGTTGGTCGGGTCTGTTTTTTCTTTTAACTAATGATTAACGGAATTGTTTCTACTTATTGAAATATTCTCACTTCTTTGAGTGAAAAATTTGCAAATATTCCATGAAATGTGTGTATCAAATCCTTAGTTGAAACCTAAAGGCTGCGCTATATATATATATATATATATATATATATATATATATATATTAATGCATTCCTCTGTTGTGACATCATATATATATATATATATATATATATATATATTACTGCATTCCTCTGTTGTGACATTATATATATATATATATATATATATATATATATATATATATATATATATATATATATAATGTCACAACAGAGGAATGCATTAAATGCCAATCTTGATTTTGATTAAAAATCCGAATTTTCGGGGGTCCTCCTCCTTCGTCAGGGATGACAGTGCGAATGAATTTTGACTGAAAATTCATTCGCACTGTCATCCCTGACGAAGGGGGAGGACCCCCGAAAATTCGGATTTTAATTAAAATCGAGATTGGCATTTCATGCATTCCTCTGTTGTGACATTATTATTGCTATTTCTAGTACTGCCAATACGCGGAACAACTTAAAAAAAATATATATATATACATATATATATGAGATATGAGAAAGAAGGAGAAATCGGTGCGTAGCTTGACATCACTATTCCTCCTTTTTGGAAAAGCGCAAGAGTTGAAAAATTGGTCTCCGCCGGGAATCGAACCCGGGTCTTTGGCATGGAACGCCAACTCCTTAAACCGCTCGGCCTCGAAGACGTCAAAACGGTCCAGGCAGACCCAGGCTCGAGTACCCGACGGACCAACCCTTCAACCCTTTATGCGCATGTTCCTTTTTGGGGTAGAGAGTTATGAATAACAACCAGCCGCGTGCCTCAGCTGGATCTTCTAATGAGATTCACGTACCGGTGAATTGGGATAATGTTTTGCGAAAGAAATCACCGCTACAACAGCTTTTTGGCTTCTCCTGAATTAATTTTGCATATGTGAGATATGAGAAAGAAGGAGAAATCGGTGCGTAGCTTTGACATCATTATTCCTCTTACTGTTCCTCCTTTTCAGAAAAGCGCAAGAGTTGAAAAATTGATCTCCACCGGGAATCGAACCCGGGTCTTTGGCATGGAACGCCAACGCCTTAAACCGCTCGGCCACGGAGACGTCATAATGTATATATATATATATATGTATATATATATATATATATATATATATATATATATATATATATATATATATATATATATAGAGAGAGAGAGAGAGAGAGAGAGAGAGTGTGTGTGTGTGTGTGTGTGTGTGTGTGTGTGTGTGTGTGAGTCGTGCGTCTTCAGCTACTGAACCCCTGGGTCGTCGCATCTTTTTGGAGTGTGTATAACGAGAGTAAGGAGGCGGTAGACGTTGCTTAATCGAATCCTCACAAGTGATTTTACTTCAAGCTTTCGGGCTTTCTGCCCTTTGTCAAGACTGAGGACAAATCGGACAAAATACAAAACATGGATATCATATACAAAAAAATAATGATGATCAAAACAATAGTGAAAATAATAACGACAGTGAAGGAGGCAGAGACGGATGTGCGTACACATCCGTATCCATTGTGTGTGCGCAGATGTTTAGTCATACGTATTTGTAAATGCTAGTAATGTATGCTTGTTTGTGATTGTATGTATGCAAGTTATATTATGTAAGATTGATGCATATTAAACACTCCCATCCGTGTAATTATTCTCTGCCGTCTCTGCCTCTTTCACTGTCGTTATTATTTTCACTATTGTTTTGATCATCATTATTTTTTTGTATATGATATCCATGTTTTGTATTTTGTCCGATTTGTCCTCAGTCTTGACAAAGGGCAGAAAGCCCGAAAGCTTGAAGTAAAATCACTTGTGAGGATTCAATTAAGCAACGTCTACCGCCTCCTTACTCTCGTTATTATACACTGAAGCAAAAAAGTAAGTTTCCCCCTAGCATTTTTTGATATATCTCAAAAAGCATTTTACCGATTTTCATAATTCAAACGGGAATGGATAGGAAATTTTATTACTCTTAACATGCAGAATGGCATATCATTGCCACTACATATCATTATTGGTGAAAAAAAAAATCGTTGTTTCTTTGTTTTCAACCTCCCCCACCCACGCCCTATAAGACCCTTGATTATAATCTTCCTCTCAATCCAACAATTAAGATCACCGTGCCTCCAACAACCATGGTATAAGGTTCCTTCAATCCCTCTATACATCACAAGCTATTAGTTTTGTATTCCTTTGTGTGCTTTTGTCGTATTCACTTTCCATGATTTATGTTTTCGTCATTACATGTATTCGCTATTGCGTTCTCATCTTCCATGCTTGTACGCGTTGTCTTTAAAACTTTGAATCCTGAAGGAAGACGTAATAATTACGCTGTGAAATAAGCTGTAAAGAACGTTAACGTACATGTTTGTTTATATACACCCGTATAGCAACATTACTGGATTCACTACTTTAACGTTGTAAAGTTCTTTGACTTCAGTAATTCCTAAAAGACATTTCAAATGACACCAAAAAACTGCCTTGTAATATGCAGGCATTACATTCCCTTAAAAAGACGTGAAAAGAGTAGCATGCTGCAACTTTCATGGGTATTTCCTTCTTTTGGAACTATATTACACTATAGACATTGCATGCACTTAGCCTATGAGAACAAAAAACAAACAAATAAACAAAACAAACAAATAATTGAATCTGATGGGAATTCGTTAATGCAAATTTCTCTCAGTTTTTCCTTAATGAGTTCTCATTAATATTCAAAATAATTACAGTATACAATATTCATTTATTCATCGCAAAGAGAAGGTTGACAAGTTAGTGAAGTGGTCCACCAACCTACCCACACCAGAAAATTTGGCGAATAATACCGACCCGGCCTGGATCCTGGAGTTAAACCAGGGAGGTGCTAAATAGACCTCCCTGGTTAAACCATGGTCTAGCTAAGTAATGTTGTGTGTTGTCAAATAATTGTATTGTCCTCTCTAGAAGAGGCAAGATATATAGGACATAGAACGGATGTCCTGTGTGTGAGAGCCACAGCTCATGAAAGTATAACCTGATCCCACTATATTCATTCATCACAAAGAGCAGGGTGCATAACCCTGTGAAGTGGTCCCGCCTCATGATATGTCCGAAGACCAGCTATCATGCCACTGCAGCTGAATATTATTCGGTTTCAATTCAATTTCAATTTCAAAGTTTATTTCATTTTTCAACAAAACGTATATATTTCACTTTCTGTGATAACAGAGAATAAGGTAAAATGAACATTGTAGAACGAAAAGACAATCCAATAATTGAGGAACCTTATAATGATTATACATTATAGTACTAGTATTCAAGAAACAGAAGTGGTCTAAATAAAGTACATGTATAACCTTGAGTAAGTGCGAAAAATGGAGGGACCCACTAAAAAGACAGAGCTTGTAGAATGTGGGCCCCTCTAGAAAAAAAAAACATCCATGGAAAGATAATTGAAGCACCATATGGAAAGAAAATTGAAGCACCGTTATCCAGCCATCTTTTCAGATGAAAAATTTGTTTTGAAACAAACAAACAAGCACGCATTACCTCCCACGGATCGTTCCACGTGACAAGCAATAGACAGCAAACGGTATCAAAATGGCACATTGTGCTGTATGAGAAATGATTATTGCCTTATCACTGTCGTGTGTATGTGTACAGTAAGTTTACATTGTATGTATAATCACCACGTGTGCATTTTGTTTCCTTTTGAGGTGCAATCACATTGCAATGCAATGATAATATTATAGTAATGATATTACTGTAAGGTGATTTGATATCATCAAAGTAGAATGTATTGAGGTTTTGCTTTTGTTCTTGTTTTGGGGGTATGTACAGTTGCATGTTTGTTTTCTGTAACCATATTTCTTGTATGTATGGCACTGTAAATCCGCTGATTTAATGTTATGCTTCTTTTGATTTGTTATGCTGCATGTGCGTTCTGTCCTAGTGCATGTATAATTATTTCTAATGTATGTGCATTTACGTATGTCACCACACGTGTATCAAGTTTCAACCTCCTGTAAGTGCAATGTCTAATTTCAGGATGGCTGTACAATGCCAAAAGTCTACATGTAACTGTAAGTTACCCATCATTCTGGGTCTTCTTGTTGATATCATAGCAGGCAGGGGATGTTGAAAGAAATCCAGGTTCCAGGTTACCTAAATACCCTTGTGGTGAATGCCAGAAAGCTTGTACAGACTATAAACAGGGGAGCAAAAGTAAGCACCCTGTGTGATGAATGCAATACATGGTTCCATGCAGATTGTATCAACATGTCAGATGAGACTTTTTCCAGTCTTGCAATGAGATCAGACTTACCATGGGAATATGCAAAGTGTGGTATCGCTAACTCTTCAACAAGTCTCTTTGGTGCTCCTCAAGTGACAGAAGTGATATTAGCTGTCCCGGTAGTCTGAGCAGTCCTGACTTGACATCAAGCCTAGACGCTGATGCTATGCCAGGATCTCCTCCTGCACACTCAGACGCCGGCACAGTCGGCTAACAATGCTCTACAAGATAATGTTTAACCTTGTTGATATTGATTGGAAGGACCATCTCACGCCATTGACGTCAAATACCAGAGGCTATGCTAGCCGATTCTGGATCCCACACTCCAGCTCACAAGTTATCTCTTCATCCTTCTTTCCCAGCACCAGCAGAGAATGGAACAACCTAAAGAAGGATCCTGTAATCTTCCCATCACTCGATGTCTTTAACAAGGCATTGAGGGAAGGCCTCATCTAGCATCCAGTCATGCCGAATATTTTTAGCAGCACTTCACTGGTACATTATTACACAATGTATTGTTCACTGTATGTAAATATCGATTGGTCCTTGAGGGCACGTCTCTCAAATTACCATGACGGCATGCACACCACTCTGCAGTGCGCTGATCTTCAACTATGAAGGATGCACTTCTACAGAAGAAGAAGAAGAATAGTGTGTGAGAGTGTACACACGCTCATTCTTCACATCACAGTCCTACACACAGAAATACCATTCAAATCCTGACACGAAGTTTGCATCAGCCGGAAAAACTTGATATTACAAAATAAAAATAAATTATTGTTGTAAAAGACATGGAAAGATGGAGAAATTAAAAAAATAATTTCAGGAACATAATGTAGAGAACTAATGAAGTTTTGATCAGAATATAACCACTTGGATTTTTTTTCTGTTTTTCGTCACCTAAGTCGGGATGCGGCTTATCCGGCGTTGCAGCCTTATCGCCGGCGAATACAGTAATGGTATTTTGTCGACTTAGTAAAGTGATCTTAAAAGGATGGATTCAAGGTGGATCTAAAGGATTGTATGCCGTATGTTTTCTCCGATAGAGCATGAAATATCTCATTAGATTCCCCAATCTCGTGTGATATGAACTTTTTTTTAAATTCCTATAGTTGTATAAGTAAACCTTCACCGTTACAACACCCTTCCCGTCAATGTGAATTTGAATGCGAGTTTGATAAAGATAATGAGAGAGAAGATCGGCAAGCGGAACTGCTAATGGGAACACGCTAAGGTTCTCTTCCATTGGAAAACACGACAAAATAAAGAACAGACCCTGTAATTAGCCTGAATAATTAGGGTCATCCCAAGAGGTCGATACCCACGAATCAAACGGTCCATGAGTTTGACAATGGAAAAAAAAGCTTAGGGGTCATATACCCCATGACTCTAGGAAAATAATGTGGCCCATGAGTCCAACAGCAGGCAAACAAAGCCCGAATAAATACCTGCTTGCTGTTAAGATTACCCTCATGAGCATTGCCACTGAATCCAATGTTTATGATTCTTGTTTAGGTATTTTGTACGTGCGTAGCAAAATGTAGTGCATTGATTCATAGCATTTTATACGGACCCCTCATATAATATACTGATATACTCCAATACTCCTTGGAAACTCAGCTGCAACATTACTAACCGATGCTTTTAAACATGATCACATCACCCCAATGTTGCGTGAATTACAACGGCTGACAATACGATATCCGGTTAGATTCAAAGTCTTTTATGAACTCTCTCCTATACGCTTTCACGGTTTGGTCTAACATCAATATTGTCTCCGCGAAGATATCCAAAATTGAGAAATCTTTGTTCCAAGTCCAAATCTCTCTTACACCCTGACTATCGCAACATTTTTTTGATGGAGCTCGAGATATTTGCAGTGACAGCGGCAGAACTGTGGATCGCCTCCACAATATGAAATGCTGCAAAAATAGTTAACTCTTTGAGAGCAATGGTCAGAACATTGATAAATCTTTACTTTGAAGAGTAAAATTTGTTCCCCTTTAAGTACCTGTTTAGCTCTTACTCTACAAATGTGTTATTGTTTTTTCACTCATATTCTGTTCTTCTGTCTTTTTCATTTCTTTACTGAATTGTCGTCCTTGAAGCGCATAGAAGCTTCTTTCCGGAATGTGACCACTGTAGTAATTGTTTATTGCTAGTGTTCTTTTTGATCGGTTAAGCTGGTATCTCACTGAGCGGCGAACGTTTGCAAACGTAGCGAATTTGAGATTCGCCAACTTTTCTGACGAATGTTTGCGAAAAATCAAAGTTCGCTTCTGCCATTAGCGACAGTTAGCGACTTTTAGCGATGTTTAGCGACAATTAGCAACACTTTAGCGAATGTTTGCGAAAGTGTTTGCGAACACAGGTGGCGACTATTAGCGAATGTTAGCAAATGTTAGCGACAATTTTGCAAACGTTAGCGACAATTTTGCAAATGTTAGCGACAGTTTTGCAAATATTAGCAACTGTTTGCAAATCCTTTGCGACAATTTTGCGAATGTTCTTGGACCTAGAAAAGAACCAGGCGATTGTGTATAGTAAGACCCATAAAACGACATAAAACCTTCCACTGAATTCAGATCCCTTGTGACAACCGTTCAAGATGGATTTCCAGGATATGGAAATAAATTTCTGCCAAGAAGAGGCTCAAGGTGTTGCTATCCTTGAAGAGCTGCTTTGTCAGGCTGCTGCTACAGCTATTCTCTCTAAAAAAGAAAGAGTGAAAATGTTCACTCTTGAAGAAGTGAATAACAGAAAAGAGTGAGTTTCAAGTGAAATTAGAGTGATTTTGGACTGAAAATGTTCATTTTCACTCATTTTGGAGTGACTTCAGGGATCACTCCAAGATTTTCGAGTGATCCCTGAGGTCACTCCAAAATGAGTGAAAATAGATATTTTCACTCAAAATTCACTCCAATTTCACTCAAAACTCACTCTTTTCTGTAATTCACTCCTTCAAGAGTGAACATTTTCACTCTTTCTTTTTTAGAGAGTTGTGCAGCATAAGAGAAATAAAATAAAGAAAAACAAGAAAGGAAGAAGAAAAGAAAGAGAGTCAGAGAGTGCTTGTTGCAGAGGACAGACTTTAGTCAATATGAAAAGCTTTTGAAGCAATTACAATCATAATGGAGATGTCAAGAGCTTGAAGAACTTTCTTAGAGAGGAACCTTGTCTGTTTCAGAAGCTTTTATATAGGAACCATGTGGTTACTTGTTCGCTAGCAGTGGCGAATCCTATAAAAACGTTAGCGACACCGTATTACGACCGTTTGCGAATTCTTACGAGTGTTTTGCGAATGTTTGCGAATGTTTGCAACTGTTAGCGAAAATACAAATTCGCAAAGGTTCGCAAAGAAATTTTGAACATGTTCAAAATTTCTTTGCGACAAGAAAAACTGTTTGCGATAATAAAAACCGTTTGCGAACTTTCTTGCGAATGTTAACGAACCTTTTGCAACCGTTTACGAACCCTGGCGAATTCCCAAATTCGCTACGTTCGCAAACGTTCGCCGCTCAGTGAGATACCCCCTTACGATAGGGAAAGGAAGCACATCTAGCTTAGTAATCAATCACTAAGGTCAGTAGTTTCAGATGGCCATGAACTGAAATGTACTATCAATAATCGACGTAGTGCTGATGTTTCGTGCTAGATATGCTCTAATCATGCCGTGTGTATTTTAATGCTCCTAGGACCACGGAGAATTCCAGACAATCGACTGAGAAGGACATACGTCATCTCTAGACACATACTCTAGACAATTTGTCAAAGTTTTAGTGCATTGACGTTCAGTTCTCGCACACTTTCAAGAGGTATAGTCACTTGCGGGCCCTGTAAATACGCAACATTACTTAGAGTTGTTTGGCTGACGTCGAGTGTTGTATGAGGGTTTTTGTTCCCTTTATCATAAGATCCATTCCATACGGAGGTTAGCCAGGCTCTCCATTTACATTCTTAGCGACAAAACTCATTATTTTTATGCAGATGTACGAAATTCGTGCGATGTTGACGGACGTTCCTAGGCACACCTTTACTTCTTTGAATTTGTCATGGAATGAGGCGACACCAAAGTTAGAGACCCGACGTAAAACCCATTAAATCTCTGCTACATTTCACATAAAAAAGCTTTTGAATAGAACTTCTCCGTTTCTTTTCTCCTTTTTTTCAGTAGGGGATTATTTTCTGATTCACTGGCACAGAAAGAAGGAACAAACTGAGTCAATAGTGCGGAAAAGCAATTTTATCGTCGTGAGTATAGATAAGGGAAAGTCATGTTGATCAATAATGTCTCACAGTACGTGGTAGAGGCACTGAGAGAGAACAGTGGGTAGAAGAAAGAATTACAACGGTCTGCTAGCCTTCGATCGATCGTCTGGCAATGTGGACTGAGCGCTGCTCCGAGCTTAATGTAGCGCTTGCAAAGGATCATTATTATATCACTCAGAGGTTCGCTGTTGTTTCGCTACAGTGAGGCGTTTAACGCGCATCATGAGATAATTGATCAACTTGACTATCTTTCAACAGACTACATTGTTTTGAAAAAAATCGATCCGCAAACGACATGCTCTTATTCATGCATAGCTTTTGTCAAGTCGTCTTACACCAGTAAAAATTCTCTCTTACTGGTTTCGTGATCCAGGAGACCGCAAGAGATCCTTGAGCTGGAGGTTTTCCCTCCGGCTCATCATTTCAGAGACAACGTTTATTTAAAGATGAACAACGCTTTTACCACTCAATAATTAGATTTATTTTTGATTAGAATAGGTGCCTATAAATGTGATAATCATCAAGCTTTTAAAGTCCAGGCCTATAACCATATTTAAAAAAACTACAGAACTACTCCGTTTTTATTGCAACTGATTGACAAATTGCCTTGCATCGACGTAATCAATCAGTTACAATGAAAAAAAGAATTTCATGTACTCCGTTTTTGTTGTTGTTATTTTTCTATATAAAGCGTTTCTAAGTTTTCATGACTTTTCCCCCATTTTGCCGTGGTGTCTTCGGAAGACGAGGGAGTGGGCATGGGAAAATGCGAAGTATAAAAAGCAGCAGGCACATGAGATCGAATACTACACCAACTCAAATACCCAGTCAGAATACACATTCGTATTCCCAAGACCTCCAGCTTCAACTATTTAACTAACAATCAAGATCTTTGTTTTGTTTCGTTTTGTTTTTGGCAACCATTCATGTGGACAGCGCAACAAACAACATTGCGTTTTAAGTAGGACTGAAAGGGAAAAGAAACATCAACTGTGAACTCAAGCGTGAAGTCACGATATCCAATCGAATATTTTCCCTGGGAATATTTTCTCATTCAAACCGGGTTGTCTTTTTCTTTTTGTTTTGTTTTGTTGTTTTGTTGTTTGTTTGTTTGTTGTTGTTTTTTGGGGGGGAATAAGCTGATTAATTTCTAGGTTTATGGAGAAAATTCAAACGCACAGTAATTACGTATATATACGACGCAAAAAAAAAGAAAGAAAGAAAGAAAGAAAGAAAGAAAAATGAGCAACTAACTGTAAATAATTTTGGCATGAGATGTGTTGCCCACATCTCTTTTTCACTGATAGGACGACCCGTGACGTACGCAGTACAGTGCTATAAATTTCGATACAGTAATAATCTATCGGTAAATTTGTACGATGTGTCTGATCAATCTTAGGAATAAAGAGCCTTCGGAATAACGAACCTTCGGAATAACGAGCTGTAACCTCTGATTCCTACCGTTAACTCTATACTCTCCCCTCTTCTCTCTCACCCCTCCCCCCCCCCCCCCCCCCCTTTCCGGGACTTTTGTTTCTGGACTTATTAGTCCAGCGGATATAGAGCACATATAGGGTGAATCATGCACATTATGGTAAAAGCACCATACTTGGCACACGTGTACATGATGCCAATACAAGTCATTTCTGATATGGAAGCCACTCTGATTCTGCCTGTTGCGGCCGTGGCGGCCATTTTTCAAAATGGCCGCCATGTGATATAGCAATGCTGTGTATTTTGGAAACTACAAGTCCGATTGTCGTGATTCTTGTACCAAAGTATAGGTTTTGAGGGTCAAGGATTCCAATAAAATAATTTTTGAGAGGATAAAACCATGACAACCTACGGCCATTTTGAAAAAAACTATGACTGCCGCTCTACATTCTATTCATATATCTTTAAAACCAATGGATGCATCTTTATGATTCTGGTACAAAAATATGTTTTTGAGGTTCAATTATTTAAATGGATACATCTTATCGTGTACAACCATCATATTTTATATTTTGGCTGCCATTTTAAAACATGGCCACCGCAATATATACTATACTGTACGTCTTTGAAACTAATGGGGGTCGATGATTTTAAACAAGCATTTGCTGATGAATAGAACTAACACATCTCGTTTTCAGGTCCATTTCGATAAATATGACTGCCGCACTACATAGAGTATGCATACACACACACACACACACACACACACGCACACACATACACATTATATACAGCGTGGCCTAGAATTAATGGAAACGCGAATTTTTGCAAATAATTTGCACATTTGCATTACTTTATGCAAAAATGAATGACATAAAGTTATAGAGAATCTATCTAGAGGAGAATGACACCAAAATCATCCTATTTGGTTGAGTATTTTTTATTCTACAGATGTTTTTGTAAAGACGGGTCGAGCGTAAATTTCTTAGCTCAATTCAACAAATTTAAGCATCGAACAAAAGCCACTGCCTTGGGAGACTAACAAAGAATTGAGGCCGCATATCACAATGTGGAATGCTTGAATAGGATTATTGTCGAAAATTCACCTTCAATTGTTGGGTAGTCTCCGTTTTTGAGCTTTGATGAAATAAAGTAAGAAATTAATGATCAACAAAAACATGTCTAGAAAGAAAAGTACTCAACCAAATTGGACAATTTCGTTTTGGTTTTGAAAAAAAAAATATTCGTATCTGTTTTCTGAGGGGCCACCATATATATATATATATAATCATACACCCTCACTTGCCATATGTATTGTCCCATTGACAAGAATCGTTCACCTATTATTGGTAAATGAACCTCCTTTGTTGGTGCAGCGTTTAGTTCTTTATTGTTCATTGAATGTTGTTGATTGACCATACCTCTATCACATTTACTATTCAAGTATAGGTATTGAACATCAAATAAGTACAATTGTTGCATGCCTGGAATACTATAAAGATAATTATGTTGAATATCAGTTAGGTAGAGTAAATGGTGAGAATGGAATAGAAGACCTTCCCCCCAATTATGGATGCATAGACAGGAGGGTACAATAAGTGTACTGTCATAGTTTTCAGCCACAAAAACATGATTATTGCAGTCTTATAAGACCTATTGATTTCTAAAGTTCTCAGTTCTTGTTCATTATTTGTCAAAACTGTTACACAAAATTATAAGGAATCTGATTATAAAGGAATCAAATGAGCTCTGACAATCCAAAACAATTGTTGTTCCTGATCATCCATTGATGAGCGGTGATGAACGTTAATGCATAATGTAGATGCAGGTGCGTTTTAGAGAACGTCTTCAGTATTTCTACTGGTGCCGGTAAGTAGAAAGATCGATATACTGAATATTTTATTCTGCAGTTTATCTTCCAATAATTATGAACCCCAAAATTTGTATTTCTTTGAGGTTTTCCTTAAATTCATAAATATTAGCATAATTTTTCTTGTAGTTTATATTTTGGATGGGCGCTGTTACGTTATAAAATTGCGTTGAAATGCCCACCGTCCATTTACCTGTAGAAGTTGCTTTCGAATTATGAAACCTTAATCCTTATTCCATATGAGAATGGCAAATGCATCAAATATATATTTGTATAATTTATTTGGGGTTAGGGTAGGGTAAAATTCAGTTCAAGAGGCTAAAATCATTGATGAAAATTAATGCATAAATCAACTATAACAAGTAATGTATTCAGAGTAGAACTACACACAGAAACAGTTAATTTGATATTTCCTTGTTCTTGTTCTTTACAAATACCAGTCATCAACAGGTCAAATTCACAAGCACAAATCCATTTAACAAAAATGTTTGTCACATTTCTAGAAAAAAAAATGTACACATAAGTTTTTTGCTTTACCTCTGTGAAGCACATTTACATAAAATGTTATCTTTTTAAGTAATTGGTAATTGGGTTTATTTGTAAGATAACATGGCTTCAAAAGCAAAGCTCATTTCAACCGAGAAACCAGCTCCCAGGAAAGAAACAGATTGGACCAAGTACATCATATTCATATGTCAAGATGATGACACACAAAAAAACTATCATGTCCAGCTTTGTCTATAAGAAATGATGTTGGTATAGGATACAAAACTTTTGGCAGAAGATCTGATTTGTTTTCATGAGGCCAATTCTTTACCCACTACGCTGCAAATTACAATTAGATGTCAACCTATAAAGATGTATCGTATGATACCTATTATATTTACTTTATCATTTGATGTATAACATTCAGTGTAGTTGTAAGTATCAGAACAGCCTGGTCAATCATGGATTTTACAGACATATATAACTGTAGTGTGTTTACATTTGATGTATGAAAGTGACCCGATAAGTTTTAGAAGTTTTCTCACACTTAGTGTCATATTTCCAAAGAAAACAGATGTACTATATTATTGGTTGGAAACTATGATTTTCATTCCATGGTCCAGGGACCAGAGAAAGCGAGAGTCTATATTTCTAGAAACTGTATAATCTTGAGAAATATGTACTTCAGACATGAAATTGTGAAGATCATGTTTTTCACATACTGTACACACAGAAACCCTATAAAGGAAGTTGAGCTTATTTTCCAAAATGCTTCCAAAGTCAACTATGCCCAGATGTTCCACATTAGAATAGTGGAAATGAGTGAACAAGTAATTGTTGAACTCTAAAACAAACGTTTACACCAGAATCAATCCACAATGGGTATCCCGCTTTCATAACAATCGTACACTATATAACTGGAGGGAGGCCATATTTATCAAATAGCCGCCAAAACAAAGGATGTGATGAACCTATTCACTTTGCTAAAACATCATTAAATTGAAAACCTTCACCCCAAAACTATACTTTTACACTTGAATCGTGATTATATATCTTTTGAGTTCGAAGATATACAATGTTCATTTTCTGTTGTATGGCAGCCATATTCATTAAAATGGCCGCCAAACGTAGGATGAAGCGATTCATATTCACTTACAGTTGAATTTATGGGAATCCTTGACCCAAAAACATTTAAGTTGGTACCAGAGTCATGACCCTTTGTCCATACGCTTTAAGGATATGTTTTTATCTAACATGGTGGCCATATCTTTTTCAAAATGGCCGCCAAGAAGTAGGTTGCCATGGTTTTATCCACTCAAAAATTATTTTATTGGAATCCTTGACCCTCAAAACCTATACTTTGGTACAAGAATCACGACAATCGGACTTATAGTTTCCAAAATACACAGCATTGCTATATCACATGGTGGCCATTTTGAAAAATGGCCGCCACGGCTGCCAAAGGGAGAATCAGAGTGGCTTCCATATCAGAAATGACTTATATTGGTATCATGTACACGTGTACCAAGTATGGTGCTTTTACCATAAAGTGCATGATTTTTTCTATATCCGCTGGACTATATTGTTCCTTCAAGATTTTCCAGTTTACTATAGGAGCTGTTCCCCTCATCTATGCACATTTCTTGTTAATCTATTTTCTGTAGGATTTTTGTTTATTTCATTATATTAGGGGTTTTATGTTAATAATAATGATGATGATAATGATGACGATGATATAATAATAATAATAATAATAATAATAATAATAATAATAATAGTGTAAACCTCTATAGTGCAACAATACATCAAAAAGATGCTCATGGCGCTTTTAGTCTTTGAGGTTAAGAACAGAAAGAAAGAAGAAGAAGAAGAAGAAGAGGCCTCCGAGCCCCCCCCCCCCCCCCCGCCCCCCCCCCCCCCCGGCCTAGCTAGCGTTAAGAATTCATTATAAATTCAAGAACCAAGTATAATTTACAATTTTTCTAATTTGAGAAATCAATTCAAAATCCTAACATTTTTGTTAATATTGCTTCTTCTCTCATTTCATTTGAATTTGGATTTGACAGATAATTTCTCATTTTCCTTTATTGTTTTTAGCCTTTGTTGATCTTTTGGGACTTATCAAGTTATTATAAAGATCATAGGTATATTTTTGGAACTGGATTCATGTTTTTATTGTGTTTAAATTTGTCTTTTATTCTTATCGTTACATGGAAGAGCATTTACGCATGAATGACAACTTGCTCATTTTTGCAATTTTTACTTTTGTGCCTTGGAAGGGAAAAACAAAGAGGTTCACTCATGCGTAAAGTTTCACTTTTTATTTACTTACCATGTTGATAGCCAATTAAATTACCTTTTATAAGGTAAATATTACATTAACATTTAGTCCAAATTCTATGAGAAATATAAATTTGAAAAAGTGTTTACTTTCTTTTTTTGCTGAATGTATTTCACAAGAATTATGATAGGATTTAGTACTTGCACATTTTCTTTATTGCATCTCTACTCCGTCCAGAACAAAATGTATTTTAAAGTGAAATTTCTTGAAACGAAATAATTAAAGCAACTCTCACATGATTCCTGAATCAATTGTGTGTAGTCGCATGAATCATGTAGATATTTCTCTTACTACTTTTTCTCAGAAGGAAAAAAAAATGACGTAAGATACTTGAAAGACAACGAAACAGAGAGAAATTATGCTTTGCACATAATGAAATATGTCATATTTATGTCTAAAGTTGAAACTGCTTAGCTGGTTTTTCGGTGCCAGATGAAATGTCAGATACAAAAGTGGTGAATTTTATTATTATTATTATTATTATTAGTAGTAGTAGTAGTAGTATTGTTATTGTTATTATTATTATTATTATCATCATTATTAATGTTATCATTCATTCAGACATTTATTAATTTTTCTCACGTACAACATTTAACGTTCTTTCCGGTATAAAAAGTTGATACAGGAATTTGGACTAAAAATACGGTCCAGGAAATACAATTAACTATTCAAGCAAATATTCTTCACAGGAAAAACTGGAAGGGTGCTAAATTGCTTGGGGCTGCAGCACCCCTCCCTCCTTCCCCCCCCCCCCCCCCCCCCCATGTGAACCACTGGTTCCATGACATAGGTATATGCCCCTCCGACAATTGGATTGTACCCGTGAAATGTCTGCATAAATTCTACATCCATAACCCCTCATATCAAACTAAACCTAGAGCCCTATCACAGCCCTAACCCTAACCTTAAGTCCTTGGAGAAAATAAGACCGAAGCAATTTTCAGGAGCTGATATCGTCTCCATGTAATAAAGGGCCCCGAATATCCTCATCCAGGTTATAGAATATCAAATTTTTGTGCGTTATTACTCGCTTTGCTCTCTTGCAAGTCTAAAAGTATAAATACAACAATTTGGAAAGTTTATAATCAGATATAATGGTAAGGCTCCCTCTTCCTTTCTCTCTATCGCCTGACATCAGGATATCAACATGTTCATATACATGGAGTCCTTGACGGATCTTGAAATGCCCCCACCTTCTAGAGTAATTCACAAATTTTACAAACTATTCTTTTCTTGTGAATTTCTCTTTTCCATGTAGAGTTATAAATTTAGATTGTATTGCTTATTTGTTTATTTATCCAAACCAGAGTTGATATCATTATAATAATTGTATTCATGCTTTGTTGAAACTTACGTGATTCAAAGTCCCTTTAGATATTATGTACTCATGTAAGCGTTATGTATATTACTTTGTATTACTTTATATGGAAATAAAATCATTTTGAATTGAATTGAATTGAATATCTCTCTCCCTCTTTCTCTCTCTCTCTCTCTCTCTAAGAAGTGTTTGTTGAACTATCATCGCTGAATATTTTTGCGTACTTAGTTTGTGTAGATTCATGAATATTTATGATTATAACATGTATTTCACAAGGCATATAAGTCAGTGGGCTCCGAGCTCTGAGTATCCCCTAATCATTAGCCTTTAGATATACTAGTATGGTGATTCCTACCACTACCACACTTTGGTGGATTAATTCTAAGGCCGGACATCCAGCTGTAAATATAGCAATGGTATACATGGTTGTATTTCATGCACTGAGGATTTTTTTTTCTCCTGCTTTGAAGTTCTGTGATTTGGGCACATGCTTATAAAAATATCCGCATATCCGTATTATGTTATTACATAATATGTGGCTTCTAATTATCTCACAAAAATCTGAATTCCCCCATCTCAACCAAAGTTATACCATCCCTCAAGTTCGCAACAAAGTTCGTAATTTCGTTCAACGTCTGAAATGATCAGTCAACAACCTTATGGTTTGCTTTCAGATGTCGAAAAAGGGGAGGGAGAGGAAAGGAAGAGAGAACCAACTTTGCCCAGCACTGTCTACTAAAAAAAATGCAATTATTTGTTGGTCATGCAAGAGGTAGTGATGCAAAGCCGGATGCGAATCAGCAAAGCCGGATGCGAATCGAGGTACTAGCCTGGTATTACTCCTTGCTCAAATAAAACAAAGCGGATAAAAGAATTACTGTCACAATCAGCAAAATTTAAGAATTTCATCAATGTTTATACTTAAAACTCAGCTCTCTAATTTATTGCTCTCCACTGATATCTATATCTCACCCAAACAAATTTAACCATGAAAATCGTTCTGGCGTGTCGCTAGATATTTTGATGACAAATTACATGCCTACCGCTGAAGAGAAACAATCGTCCTCCTGGGCACCGTCCCTTTGTCTTAGTTCTAAGTTCGAAAAGAACATCCTTGTGCTCAGCAGCTACGAACACAAATTTTAATTTCTTATGTCATTTCGGAAAACCATGAAAATATTTTGAGAAAAAATGTAAAGAAATCCATCTTGAAGGGGAATTCCGGGGATAAAAAAAGAGGAAATAATAAAATTGTGATAATTTTGTAAATTTCTCAAAACCAGTTCTTGAACAGTTAGAATGAATATGCAAATGAGTGAGCTGA
Organism: Diadema antillarum; assembly: GCF_040938485.1. Classification (NCBI taxonomy): domain Eukaryota; kingdom Metazoa; phylum Echinodermata; class Echinoidea; order Diadematoida; family Diadematidae; genus Diadema; species Diadema antillarum. The sequence continues at coordinate 3,396,782 of NW_027271086.1, read as the reverse complement.
TGATGTCATTTCATTGCAATTTTCCCATGATCATGTTACCCCCCCCCCCCCCAAAAAAAAAGAGCAAAGATTAAACTTTTTTTCTTCTGCCGTAAAAGGGGAAAAGATAATCATATTCCTACCTGAATGACTTACCAAATAACGATCCGTCGGATATGTTAGGACTTAGGACCGGGGCATAATCTCCCAATTATCATAACATTATGAATACATTTTCACTACAGCACCTGTAGAATTGTACTCTTTCTTTTCAGACTAACTGGTACCAGTAATTGGTCCGGAATTCCCCTTTGACCCTCTTTGTTTGTAGGGATGTTATCAACATAATCTTTATCTACCTTCCGTCTGTTGTACAAAAAGTTTTGCTTTTTTCCCCCTTCAACGTTGTATCGACGTGTTTGTTTGTTTGTATGTTTTGTTTTGTTTTGTTTTGTGCTTAAGTGAGGGCGAAAACTGTGTCAAAGAGAGAAACATTGATTGAAACGATTAGAAAGAGAGAGAGAGAGAGAGAGAGAGAGAGAGAGAGAGGGAGAGATTGAGAATTTGAATACAATGATGTTCTGACCTTTAATATATTCTGTTCTAAAAATAGAGAGAGAGGGGGGGGGGGGGGGGGGAGACGCCATGTTTGCCGTATGTCATATACCCTTGAATGCCCCCAAACATTTGCACTGCATATCTACTGAGGGAATTAATGTCATTTCCAGAACTCTCTCTCGTGTGAGAGTTATCCTGGCTCCCTGACATACCGATGACATTGGGACATTAGGACGCTTAGCACACTATAGCACATTCATCATCACCACCAAGATCACTATCATCTTCATTATATTTTTTTTTTCTCATCAATCACCCTACCATCGTCATAATCATAATTAACCATATCTTGGCTAGCTTTTATGGGCTAGAATATAAAACCTAATGCATCATACACGTTCAGTTCTCTTTGGCCATTTTGCTGAATAAGATGTATCATACTATGCTTCTTTCCAACCCTTTTCTCCCCCTACCCTTCAGTAGGTTTTCTAGGCTGCCACGAGTTAAAGCAATCGTTTAAGTGACAGTCCTTTCTTCTGCATATATTTTTTTAAGTTAACCATTTGCTAATTTGGTCATAATAACATAGATCATTTTCATGTAATCAGTTTATACATTTATTTCCTTTCTTTGAATCAAGTATACTGTAATCCGTATATTGACGTTTTCTGTTATATTACTTTAAAAAAATTGATTTATGTTTGAAATTGTGTTGTGGGTAATAAAATCAAGCAAATCAAGCAAAACTTAACCCGTTGCAAAGCTGCACCTGGAGCGCATTGTGTCAAAAATGTGGAGACATTCCCATATCTCAGCAGTAACGGGTTGAATGCTGAAGCGAAGCCTACTGCATAATAGGGCCTTCAATCTCGTCGAAAGGCTATCTGTTAAGGATAAGGATCCCCTTTTCTTATTCATCTTATCAGTGTTAGGACATCATTGTGTGTTTCCGTAGAAGCAAATCGTTAGTGCTCACATGTCATTATCATCCTCTCTCGGCAAGAGAAAGAGAAGGAATATTCGAAAGCTGGAAATTATGATAGCACTGTCTGTTTGTGTTATAGTCCGTCAATAAGTTTGTGTGTGTGTGTGTGTGTGTGTGTGTGTGTGTGTGCGCGCGCGCGTTTGAACGTGTGCGTGTTGTATTTGTGTTTGTGTGTTAAGGGGTATCAGAGTTATGTTGAAATGCAGCTTAAACGTGAGGCAGTGGGTAATGTTCGAAAATGATATAAGGTTCGCTATTCTGAAGGTTATTTTATTCTGTAATGAGATATAGTCCGTTATTCCGAAGTTTTGTTATACCGAACCTGTGCAGACGTTGCTTACAAACGAACCTTCGGCATCACGAAACATTTTTCGTTTTCGGATTAATGAACCTTCGGAATAACGAACCTTATTTCATTTTCGGAATAACGAACTGCAACCAATTAAAGCAATATACATCCAAAAAGTTTCAGGGAATGGTTGTGAATACCCCCTCCCCATTAAAACATCCAATACCATCCACCCACTCACACCCACATCCTCATATGTATACACAACTGAAATACGAAACTTTCAGAATAAAATCACTTATTTTAATATTACGCAAAATTACTGCAGAAGGATTATTCGCATAAAACTGAATAAGCACCATCTGATTTGTTTTTTACGTAAAAAAGACTGATGATTTTCATCGAAAGAGGATCACTTATTTTCTTCAAAGAGTCGAAAACAACAGTCAAAATTACATTGTGTTTTAAATTTTCTGTCTAAAAATCACAAACTTGGCTGGAAATAAGGATTCTGTGCTGATGACTACAGTTATAGGAACGGTAATTTGCATACTGATGGATGTTATGAAGCTGAGACACTGAATTTTCTTTTATCTAATACACATTCAGCTGGAAATGATTTTAGAGAGCTTTCCAGAAATTCTACCGGGTTGTAACGGAGGCGAGCTGTGGATGCGGATGGAAGCTCTTTATATATGAGAGAAGCAACCTGCGTAATCCCCCCAGTCATCTTTGGAAAAGGGCCAAAGAAGAAACATAATAACAACGCACCCTTGTCATCAGTATCGTGCATGTATTGACAACTGTTTGGGACCTACGGGAGCTTCCATGCGAGACAACCATTTGTTTTTGCATGCAGGCAAAGCTTCTGACTAAAATGTGCTCTTATTTGTGCTTTACACCCAGTTAGTCGTGATATTAAATCTCGTGTGACTAATTAGGTAAAGACGAATTGAAGTAAAAAGATTTAAAGAATGGAAAATCGGATTGCTATGCCACTTACTTTCCAGCAGATTAAACAAAAAATGCTCACCAATCGACCATGACAAATTGCTTTAATAATCAAAAGACTTTCAAATATTTTCCATAAGACCCTCGGAACATTTGTGCGTCATGATTGTAAGTGACCATTTTTTTAAATGTCAATCAAAACAATCAGTCAGGTTTACAGTGGAAATAAAACATTATTGAAAGGGTCCAGATGTTTCTTCCTCGTGTATGTTTCCCGTTCCTTTGATTCGACAATTGATATTACTGTTCCATGATACTTGAGTTTCCTTTCTTGAGTTCCTCATCATGGCCGATTTGTGTGTGTGTGTGTGTGTGTGTGTGTGTGTGTGTGTGTGTGTGTGTGTGTGTGTGTGTGTTCGTATGCTTACAGTAAACATCGTATATGCTTGTTCGTCCGTATTGCAGGAAAGAAAGATGTCGCTTGAAAATGAAAATAAGATCCATTACTTTACTTGCAGTTCTATAAGCTATAAACTTTATAGATTTACATCAAGTAAATCTAAATGGATTTTATGTATTATTATGTTTAAGTTTACGTGAGCAAAATTGTAGCCGCAATTGTATTTATATATCAATACTCCAATACTTTCAGACAAACACTTAGCGTTTTGATATAGGCCTACAGATTGAGCCATTAAGACATTCTACATTATATTTTTCTCTAACAAGCTGATCTTTCGGTATATACTGGCCTACAAATTCTATTCCTCTCTTCCGCAAAATGAATTATAGATAATTATCATATCTCCGACTGTATCTATACGTTCCCTTTCCCCGTGGTATTTTAAATAGAAAATGTTGATGCTATTGCATCCTCTCACTGTTAAAGTGCCCTGCCTTTACCTGAATATATCCCATACGTGTCTTTTTCCAATTTCGTAACTTGCAAATGATTACCTTCTTTTATATATTGAATACATAATGCACACATTTAAATTGTATGATGTGATGAAGCAATCAGTGCAGGAGAGACACCATAATAAAGGTCCTTAACAGGTGATGTTTGTTATTCCGAAGGTTAGTTACTCCAGGAAGGTGAGTTTCACTTCCCGGCATGATTCTGGAACAACCAAGTCGTTCGTTCATCCAAAAAAGGGCTCGTTTGTCTGAAGATTTGTGGTGTTATTCCACTGATCTCTACCCGAACCCGGTAGTTAGTAGATATCAGTGCGTGCGTTATTCCGTATGGTCGATATTCCGAAAATGTGAAGATAGAACCTTAAGCCCCTGGCACACTTTGCTGGATAGACTCATCGTACATGCAATGGGCGATATTTTGCTCATACGTAGTTCAAACCGTCAATCCGATGGACAAAGTGTAATGATAATGATATCCAGAACCTCACTATATTGTGGTCTCTCAAGAGTATGCGTAAACTCAACAGCTACTATATATTTTCGAACTGCGTATATGGATTAGGTTTATTCTCATTAATCGACTTTCTAGTTGTTTTTTTTTTGGTTATAATGAGAAAATAGGACAGCTTGGGGAGTTAAATTACCACTTTACAGATGTTGCTACATCACTTCCTGTTGAGGAAAATGAATCGCAAAACACCCCACTGAATAATATACTTAGAAATTCAAATTCACCTACATTATCTACAGTTGCAACTGATTGACAAATTTCATGTCACTGAATTTCATTAATTTGTTTCCATATCCAAATAATACAAAATAATTGCAAAGTAGCATAATCGATTTGTACAAGACGGTGAAGTGTCATGAAGCACTGATACAAATGCTAACAATAATAATACAAAGTATAACACATGTACAGTAAAATGTACATGTAAAATGAAAATTAAGTAATACTAAACACTTTTATGCCGCCAACATAAAGGAAGTACACATGCATACTATACTGTACTGCTGTCGCTGCCAGATGTCAGCGCTGTGTGTACCTGTACGTATGATGTGATTTTGACTTCGCGTGCACACAATCCAGATCTATTCATTACATTCACGTCTTCAATATTCACACTTCTCAGATAATGAAATCTAAGTGCTACTACTTTCTCAATCAAAGTGGATCATCTAATCAATATGAATTTTACCCTATGATTACTAGACCCTGCAAGTTCGAACACCCAAACGAAGTGAGTATGAATTCTCGTGGCTGCGAATGCGCACGCGTATAGAGAGTCAGTGGATCAGTCAATTTTCCGACATGTTTGTTAATTTACAGATCAGCAGTTGCGATCTTAACAAATTTTCATTTGTAGAGGGCGACAAACTGAAGAAACTCAAACCTGAGCCTTCACCCCTCTGAATAATATCTTTCTTTAATTTATAGTTGTTCAAATGTAAAAGTCTAAAAATTACCCGGAGGTCCCCTTTAATACCTGCACACCAATCATTTACAGTATCATAGCATCATACTGACCCCACAGAAGAGATATGTATGACCTCGTTTGAAGATTTTCATCACCTTGGCACGTACTTATCTTCCTTTAAACATCTTTCCTCCAAATGATCTTCGCAGACGAACAAATAACAATTTTTGAATTAAGATACGTTTTTACAAACAAGGTCATAATTGCTTTCTTTGCTGTGTCGACTTTTTCCGTATCTTTATCAATAAGATATTTTTGATTAATCAAACCCAAATTTCGTTGTACAGTTCAACATTCCGTGAGACGCCATGATATTATACATTAAGGAGTCATGCAGATCCTTTACCCAGTGCCTCAGCAATCAAAAGCAAATACCGTTGTCTATTGATCACTTGTAAAAATAAACGTCTATGTCTAATGTTAAGCATCTTTGCTGTCATTTTTCAAAACGTACCATACTGTCAAACCGTGAAAATGATGATGATAATAATTGCAAAAATTAAGTATTTCATGAAGTAAGTATTTGGGTACATTAACTTCTGGTCAATTGTGCATCGTTATATGATTATCTATTTTGTCGTTGGATATTTGTTAATCTGCTATAGATACGAGCTTTGCGTATTTTGATTATTTCATTGCAACACTGCTTCAAACTACGTAATGGATAGAGTTTCCTTATATTCATCGCTGAAAAAACATCAATACATAGGGAAACCAGACGAAATCTATTACTGAAGGTTGATTTTCGAGAGATTTCAACAGTACAAATACGAGACGATCAAACACCACATTATACCCAAGATCTTTGACCTTTTCTCAAATTCAAAGTCCAGCTTGAATTCCTGCTGTCTGAAACATAGATTCACTGCCAAATTTCGCTCAGAACGGGTAGATTTTGCATGTTTGCAGTGCAAGTCTTATCATCCTTAAACAGTCGTATAATCTTACGATCATTCGTCAAATTTACACAAGTTCGCTGTGTTACATTTTATGGGAGCCATTGAAACGAATGATTAACGAGGAAGCACGGGATGTTACCTTTTCATTCCAACACGTAGAGCAATTCCACTATAAAAACAATGAAATATATCGTATATACTCCCAAACAAGACTTCACTATAGTCTTTCACAAGACATTGATTTAATGAATGATGATCTGATAACTCTTATAATCATCACGTATTGAACTCGGAATTAAGCGTGCAGGTTACGAAAAAGAGCACATAAGAATGTTGCAATTAGGTGGCGTGTTGTAAACAGCCCTATATAGCCAACGCAGATAACTATCATTCAATCAACAGTCTTGTCATTCTTCTCCGCCTCGCTCTTTCAGTATGTTAGTTATTGCGACTGATTAAAAGCAAAGAAAACTTGTTTCCCCTCAAGGTTCTGTTCATTTATCCTTTTTTTTCACTTGCCACCTCTTCTCAGCTATTTTCATAATTCGTTGCTACTATATACACATCCTCTCTCTTCCCCTCCTCCTTGATTATGTAAGACTAGAGAGTATATGTAACATCTGTTCGGAAAGAGAAACCCCAATTTTCTCTGCTTTCCCCTCATCTACTCTCTTAGTCCTAGCCTCTTCGTAAGTTATCTTCAAAAGCATCACGTGCAATACTCTCTCTCTCTCTCTCTCTCTCTCTCCCTCCCCCCTCCCCCCTCCCCCTCCCCCCTCCCCCCTCCCCCCTCCCCCCTCCCCCCTCCCCCCCTCTCTCTCTCTCTCTCTCTCCATCTCCTTTGGCACTCTAAGCAAGAGAATGAACTTCTGCCCTAACTTTCCACTCACATGTCCTCTTTCGTCCAAGTAGTCAAGATATACTCTAATACCACGATGGTGTTAACGTTGTATAGAAATCTATCTGATTCGTTCTAAGACAGTCACAACCTTTTTGGAACTCAAGTCTGTCCTCTCCCTTAAAAAAAAAGAATATCCCCGATGAATTATTGTTGAAGAGAAATATTCAGTCTTAAAAAATACACTTCGCGTAAACATTTCAGCGTTTTCATTGTGAAACATAAGATGCATTTTTTTTTCTATTGGGACAAATAAGCCTGTCTGTTGTCTCCATAGATTTCTTCAAATGGGCGAATTGCCTTTCTCACCTCTTGTGTACTTCACTTTGGTAAATAATAACCATCTCCTTTCCTGGCATAAAAAGATTACAAAACTTCTGTAAACAGGTTTATATTGCATTTCAGGTTGCATGGTGGTCCTCAAACTACGGTAGTCTCCTGGAGTAATTGCTAGGTCCTTCGGGTAAATGGCTCCGATTGGTCGTCTGTGAGCAAGTCTTTAACCATTGCCCTGTCGTTATAAAACGAGTAATTTGTATCGCTGTTCAAAGTCACGTTTATCCTTACAATCCTCACAACGGGAGCAGTGCGGGTAAGTTCAACGTAGAAGTAGACTCATTGTAGTCGTTGCCAGTCACATTGAGAAAAGGAATAATGAAACTAGATGTACCTCACCCGAGAACTTATTTCAAGAAACGCAGTGTAACATATTGAGGCTCCAAACTATTATTTATCAGATGATGTAAAGCAAAGTGTATCCGTTATTGTATTTATAAATAAGATAGATAAATTATATACGTAGTAATTGTTTGCATTGAACTGGAAGATTGTGCATCAATCATTTTCTTTTGGGTTTTTTTTCAGTATCTTAATTCCCATTTTCTTTATGTAATATGCACGATTTTGTATGTTTTGTTTTTGAGTGTTTCTTTGTTTGCTTTTGTTTGTTTTCTACGTTTCCTATACTATGTATAAAGTGTTGTATTTTGTAATTGTATGGTGTTTACTTCACGGACTCACAGAAGAACAGCCATTGGCTGAAGTGAGTGACCCGTGGTGAAATAAAATAAACTTAAACTTAAACTTCACGGTATTTGTGGCAATGATTGATACTATATAAGAGTAACTTTCCATTACAGCTTTTGGTTGCAACAGTAAAATGCTCACTTTTTTACTACCCGTTTCCGAGCATTCCTCCTGAAATGGGATACTACCATGTTGACTTCAGCAACAAACGGACATTTTTGTAGAAGAATTTTTTTTTTTTTTTACAGGGAGTATTGGAGAAATAGTAGCAGTACTAATAGCAATTTACTCTACTTTTCATTAAGATTTTAAAAAGTGTAAACGATAACTTTGGAATTGTAATATCCATCAACCATAAGTAACAACAACTTTACAGGAAAAGTTGTATATACCAAATCTAAATGTGAGTGAACAAAATGGACGTGAAACAGTTCGAAATGGACCGAGTTCCACCGATTGAAATGGACACATGCACAGAACACGAAAGCGACAAGAAATAACTAAAATTCCGTTTGACAATGATCATTTAGATGAAAAGAAAAAATGTAAGATTGGCAGGAAAGGTACTTTACCTCAGGCAAATATTTTTTCCTCACTTCACATTTTCAAGAACATTTGCCCTGAGATCTCAACATCCGCTTTCATGTGATACATACGTGTGTGTATTCCTAATGTATTATACCATTGAGGTCTCTTCTTCGACCCTGATTCATTTTCATTTTTCTTTCGCCTTTAGACGGTCTCCTCTTGTTTTGTTTTTTCTCAAGTCACATATACCACGTAGCATATTTGCATCAGCTGGTATTTGTGTTTGCAGCTCTGGGCTTTCGGTACCTGTAACTATTCTATTGAAGAACATTAAGATGAATACTGTGACTTAATGATTTGCTTGCATTTAGCTGCCCCTCTATGCCTATCCCATCTAGTCGTCTGCCGGTTTGTTTCTGGAAAACTGCATGATCCATTGTTTTCCTATCCATCTGAATTTGCCTGTAACATTTATCTATTCTATACTTTGTACTAGTACTTACTATACAAGTTTATACTTTACATTATACTGTAGATACTGTTGATATTTACCAAGTCCTAAAATTGTTAGACTATTTTCCCACATTTTATTAGGGACCTATAAACTATACAAGTTCACTTTTTATTAGGATCCTCCATATCTTTACTTCGTTTAGTATATATATAGTCGTCGAAATAAAGAACAAAAGAAAGAATTGACGCGATCAATGTTTGTTATCTATTACGCTTTGGAATCATCATATAAGTTTGATTCATACATGCAAATAGATTCAAATTCAAATGCAAATGCAAATAATTTTATTTCCATTACAGGAGTACATAATTTTGACAGGAATTTTGAATCACAGAAGCTCCAACAAAGCTTTCTGCTGCATGCACTATCTACTACTTCAGATGCTTATCACATTTTAATGACGTTGAATATACGTATGGTTCATTTATTCTGATCACCGATTACATTAAGATGAAATTTTCATTATCATTCATTGTTATTTTTTGTACACCGCGTGCTGTTATTACGTATACGTTATGTGAAAATATGGAATTAGATTGAAATTGAATTTTAAAGAAATGGCTATTATAAGGACCTGCTCCTTCATAACCCTGACATTCTCACTGTACCGTTTGCAGCGTCTCATTATGCCTGAACATGATACTACTCCGTTTTCCTGGCCTGGGGCCCGTTGCATAAAACTTACCGTTGAATTTCAATGGTAACTACCATCAAAATTAGGCGTCACAGCCAATAAGCATCAAGGATTATAAAATGTACCGCTAATTTGAAGACTTACCGCTAGAAAGGAGCGGTAAGTCCAGCGGTAAGGGTTTTATGCAACAGGGCCCTGGATAGGTATCACTGAAACTCCATTTCTCTTATATGTTCTTTAAATTCTATATAATAGTAATCTTTGGGTCTTGTCCTCCTTCCTTCACCCCTCCCTCCCCTCTGTCTCCCCCTCTCTCATTCCTTTCATTTATTTCATTTCCAACGAAGTATGAACACAGCATGACATTTGCTAAATTATACTAGGTGTTTCAAAAATACATGTGTACATAATTATAAATCAGGTAACACTGTCGTTGATATGAGTAATAGCTGAATAATGTACTTTTTTGTGGAGATGATTTGCATATGAAAGCATAGATCGGTTTCAGTTAATCCATGATTAAACTTAAAGTTAGGTTTCAGACTTTGGTCAAAGTGTAATCCCCCCCCCCCGTACAAAACTTGAACTTTACACAGGATCCAATTATGTGTATGTGAGTGTGTGCTTATTACAGCGACGCTGAACAATGGACATGAGTACGACCTGTTCAAATCGTAACAGGGCAATTACCCCAAGAAGGCAATTACCCCCGGCTAAATACTGGTTAGTGGTAAGGTTAGAGTAAAGATTAGGGTTAAAACTAGGTATAGTGTTAAGAGTTTTAACTTCTTTTTCTAAATTACTTGAAAAGATTGTGTACACACGTGTATTCCGATTCTTAAATGACTGTAATGTAATAGATGAAAATCAATTTGGATTTCGTAAAAAGCATTCCACAATTGCTATTTTACTCATGATAGAGAAAATTATCAAAGCGATCGATACCAAGTGTCATACAGTAGGTATCTTTCTTGACTACTCCAAGGCCTTTGACACAATGAACCATGAAATATTATTATACAAATTACAACACTATGGGATTCGTGGGAGGGCCTTGGAGTGGTTTAGAAGTTACGTTACTGGAAGAACTCAATTTGTTAGTTTGAATGGCCATGTGTCCAGTTCGCAGCCTATAACTTGTGGGGTACCGCAAGGATCCCTTTTAGGTCCTTTATTGTTTATTCTTTATATGAATGACTTTCGCAGTTCGTCCTCTCTGCTCTATTTTCTACTTTTTGCCGATGACACCAGTATTTTTTATTCAAATCGAAACCCTCATGTTTTACTGAATACCATAAATACTGAATTAAAATCAGTATCTAAGTGGATTCAGGCTAATAAATTGTCATTGAATTTGACCAAGACAAAATTTATGATTTTTAGCAATATAATCAATATTTTACCGGGTAAGTTGGTTGTAAACGACATAGAATTGAACCAGATGGAATATATAAAATTCCTTGGTCTTTATATTGATTGTAAGTTGACATGGAAAGTTCATGTTGATTCTTTGCGTAAATTATTATCAAAAAATTTAGGTGTTATGTATAAGTTAAAACAGTGCTTTCCTAAACATGTTCTGCATTCATTGTATTCTACTCTATGTTTGCCTTATATAGGTTATATAGGTTATGGAATCCTGGCATGGGGAAACTGCTGTACAACTAGACTTAATTCTTTATTATTGATACAGAAGAGAGCTATACGGATAATTAACTTCGCCACATTTTTCGAACACCGGCACTAATGTCTTATTCTTTTCCAGTAGAACACTTAAGATCCAGGATTTATATCATTTTAATATCGGGTCATTTATGTATCAATTAAACTCAGGTGGTCTCCCTGATGTGTTTTCTTCGATGTTTGTCAAAAATACTGAAGTTCATTCTTACCCTACTAGACAAAAATATTCTTTTCATCTTTCTCCTGTACGAACCGTATCTGCTTTAAAAACAATAACCACTACAGGACCTAAATTTTGGAATGAGTTGGATAGAGAAATAATCCAATCTCAGTCTCTTTATTCATTTAAACATAAACTTAAACTAGTTTTTCTGAATTCATATCTATAGCTATTCTTCAATCCTCCTCGATATTCTCTGTTCATATTTCACATTACTGACATTATCGATTATGTAACATGTGCCTCGCTCGTGATTTCTGTATTATCTCCTGAACTTCCTTTGTACACATTTGGTATCTCTGCTATTGTACACTGCATCTGACTTGTACCTCGCTCGGGTGATCACGCAACTCTCAAGAAGTCTGTGCCGCGGACATTGTTTTCTTTGTTTTTTTTCTTTTTCTTTTTACTTTTTGGCGTTTATATTTCTCCAATTCACAAATTGTCATTCCTTTAATTACATAACCAAGTAAGAAATGATCTCACATCCGCATCTGGGAATCTACACCCTACAAGCAATGCTTCTATGTAGATTCCTCATATTTCACATGTTTTATTGTCTTATAAGCTGTACTTGACAATTCATCCAGGCTTTTGTATTGTGATGTTTATGTTTTATGTATTTGTTGAAATGTGAAATATGGAACAATAAAAAACAAACAAAACAAGTTTGGGTTAGGGTTAGGACTAGGATTAGGTTCAGGATTAGGATTAGTTTGAAAATGTCTTTATCTTATAAGGAAGAGTTTTACAACTAATAGATTAATTTATCTTCTGATCTCTTCCCCTCTCTATCTCTTTCTGGGTTTTTTTTTCTCTCTGTTGACTGAAACTCTATTTTGTTCTCGACCATACCGTACCCTTCCCTCTGTCTGTCTGTCTGTGTGTTTTCTCACAGGAAAAGACACCCCAAACTCGCATATTCGTTGAATACTGACAGAGTTATCAGAATGGCTGTTAATTGGGGCGGAATCGCCGGTATGGTGGTGTTCTATCTACTCATCCTCGGCATCGGTCTGTGGGCCTCGCGGAAGACCAGGGGTAGCAGTAACTCGGAGCGGACGATGGTTGCAGACCGTAACTTCGGCTGGGTCGTGGGTCTCTTTACGCTCATAGGTAGGTTCTCCCTAACTGTTCATATTACCAGGGCCCCGTTTTATCAAAAGATATAATCGATTATAGATTTCCTTGCCACATAGGCTACCATAGACTTACCATGGAAGTTAGCTATTATAACCAATCATAATTCTTCATAAAACATGGCCAGGATACCCCTTCTGCGCTGAGATATTGTTTTAAGAGTTAACATGCGCTGCTAGAATAACATGCAGGGATGTTGATGTGGGAGCGTACTGATAGAATGAGAAGATGTGAAGTGAGATGTTAGTGAGCGAACAATCAGTTCGGCGTTGAAGTCCATGCTCGTTGTTGACTTCATAAATTAATTGTAAGTACACGGCCATGCGCAGCAGGGCGGGGGGGGGGGAGGAGGAGGCAGGAATTTTCACACTTCCAAACAGGCCTAAGTGTGTGTTACATTTGGTAACATATCGCTAATGTTAGGTTCTATGATATTTTGCCCCTCTAATTTGATCGTAAGAAATTATGCACTGATATGAAAAATGATGGTATTAGCAATACAACAACCCCGGAGTATAACCCATGCTGCATCATTTATTTCTTAGTTTGTATATAATGGTATAAATGAAAGAAGTTACATTACTAATTTGCTCGAAGACTAATTGCCAGACCAATACAATCGATGCACTATTGCCGATTGGGATTCTTAATCCGATGTCAGCATCGCCAACGTCTTGTAGCATCTTTGTTGATATAATTGTCAAGAATTCTGTGTTAACCTTTGTTTATTGTCAGACAATGTAGATTCCATTTACGACTTCACATGAATCATATACTTGTGTCTAATTGCGTAAATGATTATTATCGTGAAAGCGACGATACACACTTCTTTGTTTCTCTTTTTAACTTAACCCTTCGTAAGTGACAGGTGTTAAGAGAATAGAAGGGATTCATGAGGTGAAGCCTATGGAACAAGGAAAGGGTTGTAGGTTGAAGTGACGTAGGTACATGTATTATACTTTACACGGGGAAAGAGATATTGCCCCTCCCCCCCCCCTAAAAAAAGAATAAATAAATAAAAAGATAAATAATAATAATAATAATCAATCAATCAATCAGCTTTGATCGCAAACTTGTCATCATATCCCAACGTTTCAATAGAGGTGCAGCTCAGGCACTGAGATTTGATTTCTTTCCAAACTCCTGTCATCGACATATCTTTAAATCTAATAGACAGAATAAGAAGATTGAAGACACGATCTTACGATGATGTCATCGAGTTCGCCCGCTGAATCAAACCAATTCTGCTCATACCACAGAGAGTGCATTACTAGACATATTGTACTCGATACGTACAGCAGTATTATAATTACTCCTACTATACTACTAATTCGAGGGCATCTATTAGCTTTTGATAGGCCAATAATGCTACCTCCGGTTCCATAAACATAGCTGCACCTCCAAATCGGTCTATATCTTGCTTATGGTTCGGTCACAAATGCCTTTACGAACTGCTACGAACGGCATAAGAACGATTTTCAGGCCATTTCGTAAGATCTTCTTAAGAAGGCCGTACGAAACCAGCGTTCGAAGACCTTTCTTAAACCGTTCGTTAAGTTCACAGCCTGGTCGATGGCCTTCTCCAAGATATCTTTCCACATCGTACGAAACCGTCGTTTCGTTAGGTGGCCCTACGAACGTCGTAAGAACAACGTAAGAAGCACGCAAGATTTTTGATAGACTTCGTGGGGTCGCGAGACAATTTTAGAAGCCTCAAATTCTTGAGATGATCGTAAGAACGCCTCAAGTTGTTCACAGAAGACTTTTATGGCGTTCGGAAGAAAGCCTCGAACGAAAATTCGGCGTTCATACAAACGACACATAACCTTCATGAGACGTTCGTAAGCTGCTCGCAAGGAGTACGTCCACAATTTGTGTTTGTTGGGTTATTATAGGGACTTTAAGGCAAGGTTCTTCATTAGCATCGGGACCGCATGCCGCGGTAAATTTTTTGATAGTTAAAAGATCTGACACGGCATCCACGGCAGTCATGATTTCTCACATTTTGCCTATCCCGTCTCACCGCGTTGTCTCACGTCCATCCCACTTTGTACACACAAGGCCTGAAACTTGACATTAAAATAAATTGAACTTGAACTTGTACAGTTCAGTTTGCCGCGCACAGTGTCCCGCTAATCATCTTCCTCCTACGGACCTTGTCGGACACTCTTGACAATCCATCATGATTATGTTTCCATTTGCTTTCCACCAGTTATCCATTGACCATGCACAATTCACTTTCTGCCCTATAGCAGAGTGTGAACCTGGCTGAATAACTTTAAATTAATGATCAGGCAGAGGTGTTAGATTTACAGATTGGGAGGGGGGGGGGGGGTTATTGATGTTGAACAAACACCCCCCCCCCCCCCATGGAAATGGCAAGGTTTTACGAAGTAACAATAATATGGCAAGTTGTCAAGTGATGATATTACCAATTATATAGACTTGTGAAAATCAGCGAAGCTCACAATTTCCCTTCTTTTCATTCGACGCTAATCAATTAATTTACACTGTTGGGCTTATCAAATGTTATTTTTCTGACAACTTATAACTCATCAAGAATGATAATTATTGTCCTTTAAGGTTTGTGCATTGCACTGCAATAGTCCTTTGGCTGCTTGAAGCCAGTTGTAACTATTTTATGGTTTCCTGTCCATAATTTGGAACGAGATATACCTTTACCATAATGATGGCATAAATCAAAATAGCCCTGTCGAATGAATTGATGTATTTAAATTTCTAGGAATAAGATGGCACAATGGTTCACGTCCCCGACCTGCCGGGCTGCTGTGTAGTTTGGAGCGCTTGCTTTGTTGCCGCTTGTGATTTCGTAGGGATCTACTCAGCGTCATTTGTTATACAGCAACAACAAACATTTGAGGCCGAACCCTGCATGCAGGTGACTAATTACCATGCAGATTGTCCTTAATCAAATCTTTGTCAAGAGAGTGGTAAATATGACCCCTAACATAAAGCGCGCCGGAACGCTTTTGTTTTTGTTGTTGTTGTTGTTGTGTTGTTGTTGTTTGTTTGTTTGTTTGTTTTTTGAGGGGGGGGGGCAAAATCTCGACGGGGGCACATTATGTGACGGTGTGAAATCCTCAGCAAGAGAGCGAAGCGACCGAGCGGGGGTACGGCGGTAGGGACTTTTTGTAAAAACAGAGTACACAAAGCGCATTTATAGAGCATTTAAGGGCAAATTTCTAGGAAATTACACATAGTGGAAAAAATTTAGTGCGAAGGACTATGATCATAACATACGGGGGTACATCTATGTGACGGTGTGAGATCCTCGGCGAGGGAGCGAAGCGACCGAGCAGGTGGAGGGTATGGGAGGGGGATACCTCCCTCCCATGGTAGGGACTTTTTATAAAAACAGAGTACAAAAGTCGCGCTTATAGAGCATTTAAAAGCAAATTTCTAGGAAATTAAACATAGTGAAAAAAAATTGGTGCGAAGGACTATGATTATAACATACAGGGGTACATTTCTATGTGACGGTATGAGATCCTCGGCGAGGGAGCGAAGCGACCGAGCAGGGGGGCGGTACATGAGAGGGGGATATCCCCCTCCCACGGTAGGGACTATTTGTAAAAACAGAGTACAAAAGTACATTTATAGAGCATTTAAGGGCAAACTTCAAGGAAATTACACATAGTGGGAAAAAAATAGTGCGAAGGACTATGATTATAACATACTGGAGTACATCTATGTGACGGTGTGAGATCCTCGGCGAGGGAGCGAAGCGACCGAGCAGGGGGAGGGTTTAAGGGGGGGGGGGGATACCCCCCACCCACGGTAGGGACTTTTATCAAAAAACAGAGTGCAAAAGTCGCGCTTATAGAGCATTTAAAGGCACATTTCTAGGAAATTAAACATAGTGAAAAAAAAAACAGTGCGAAGGACTATGATTATAACATACTGTATAACATACTGGGGTACATCTATGTGACGGTGTGAGATCCTCGGCGAGGGAGCGAAGCGACCGAGCAGGGGGATGGTATGGGAGGGGGATACCCCACTCCCACGGTAGGGACTTTTTGTAAAAACAGAGTACAAAAGTCGCGTTTATAGAGCATTTAATAGCAAATTTCTAGGGAATTAAACATGGCGAAAAAATAGTGTGACGGACTACGATTATAACATAAGGGGGTACATCATGTGACGGTGTGAGATCCTCGGCGAGGGTGTTGGACGGGGTATCACGGTAAGGACTTTTTGTAAAAACAGAGTGTAAAAGTTGCGTGTACAGAACATTTTAATTCAAATTTCTAGGGAATTAAACGTAGTAAAACAAACATCACTGCGAAGGACTATCATCATAACTCATGAAAAGTGTTCATTTTACTATGTGCGGGCAGAGCGAGCGAGCCACTTTCACTTTGCCATTCGTCTGAAATGTATTCATTAAAAGCTTAAACGTGATCGTATTGTTCGAGTAATAGAAATAATTCTTATATTGCCAAAAAGCATAGAAGAAAAGGAAAATGTAAGGTTTACTAAAGGTATGTTTCAGGGGGCACACTCGAGGACGCGAGGCTGCCATCTATACACTAAATTTTAGTAAAACATTTTTAGTAAATATTAGTGTATAGATTAATGTATAGATATTATAATTTATCATAATGTATATTGATAATGAATTATAGGGGCGAAAATTTTGCATTTTCATTTATGAAATTGACAAATTTTGGACAAGAAAAGTGCCTTTATTGTTCATTTTGGTCTGTAAATATTTGGTTAATTATTTGTTACAGGGGGCTGGGGGGGGGGGGGGTCAAGTGCCACCCCTGTGGCCCCCCCCCCCCCCCCCCCCTTTCCGGCGCCCTTGCCTAACATTCAGTGCCAACTCTCCCTCCGTGGAATGCGGAACATATTTTCAATAGTAACTTTGACTTCTTATTTCTCCGGAAAATCACATTCGTTCACTCATTTTTCCATCTCCGACAGAAACATATGAACACGAATTCTTACAGAAAATAGGTGCATTCTTATAACTACAAATCTATAAGTTTCCACAGTATTTTGAGTACACGAAAATGGTGGGGGAAAAAGGGGGATGCAATGCCTGTATGGTGCATTCGATCCCCCCCCCCTAAAAATACCCACAATGATAAAGGTACAAAATTAAATCAACTCATCTGGACTTACTGTTTTAATTCCGAGAACGGTTTCACGTCTGACCCTGGACACTTCATCAGCTCGTCTGATTTGATGGCGGGAAGACGTCGTTGCCAATCGGCGCAGATGCACTACCGACTTTATTGTTCGGAATCAGTCGTAGAGGAATTCTCCGGATGACAGAGCTGTACACCCGGGAGAGGTTGTGTCGCAGTCCCCCACCCCTATCAAGGGAGAGGTTTTCGGAGTTGACGTAGACGGCTTCCCGGACCCCCCTCTCGAACCACCGAGGCTCCTTGTCTAACATGCGCACATCTTTGTCATTGAAGTTGTGACTTCAACCTCTCCCGGGTGTAGGGCCTACATCTCTGTCATCTGGAGACTTTCTCTCCGAACATTGGTAGTGCATCTGCGCCGATTGACAACGACGCGACGCCTTCCCACCATCAAATCAGACGAACTGATTAATCGTCCAGGATCGGACGTTAAACCGTTCTCAGAATTACGACAGTAAGTCCAGATGAATTGATTTCATTTGCTACTTTTATTGAACGTTAAAGCGGGATCAAAAAAAAAAAAAAACCTCAATAGAATAGCTCAATTACACTTATCAATGAAGAATAGAAACCTATAGCAAGCTTTAAGCACACACCTCAGACAAATCACTATTTTGCTGTTAGGCAGAAAAGAGAAAGATGAAAAGGGAGACAAATGAAACAAGTAACATGGTGAAAAAATTACATTCATGGTCGATGGCTAGACAAGAAGTAATGGTTGGTCGGAGCCGCTGAGATGTTAAAAGAAAATTGAAAATTTGGTGTTCCGGTCCTTTTGTAACCATTAAAGGTCCTGTTTGTCTTTGGGAGCAGTGATTAAAAAAAATGTTCAAGATATCACTTTTGATGCATATCATGTGTAGGTCAGTGATATCACAAAACATCTTACCATATAAAACTTTTGCAATAAAGGCTAAAATATAAGGAGATATCACTATTTTTCTCATTAAACCATAACTGTAGTCGGTTTAGTCTGGAAACATTTCTATTTTATAACTATTCACATTTTGTATATTTAACAATACTTAACATCGATTATACTGGTTCAAATTTTTTTATATTGGTTGTTTCTATCCCAAACTCACATTCTAGAATTTTCTAGAACTTTTGTTTCATCTGCAAATGGTAAATCATGCCTTTAACGCGTCAGCAAGGTATGTCCAGTTTCATAATGTAAATAGATAAAACGATAGCTTTGATGATCAGACTCGGGTGATTTTTTTTTCTTTTGTGTCTACTAAAAAGAACGTTCTTTATATTTATCTTGAAAGAATTCGAACACATACAATATGAGGAAAATGCTAATATATAAATCCATAAATGGCAAAATACAAATTAGGTGAAACATTCATCTCAATATATGAAAACTATCCCGATATGATTTTTTTGTACAGGTATTTAATGGTCAGTTTACAGTGGTATTGTAAATGCATAAAACATTAGCTTTATTTTATCATTATCATAAAACTTAGAGAAGCCACATAAGAGTAGGCAGCAAGTCAGCAAAGGAAACATCATAGGGCCGAAGCATCCGGGGTGCCGGCCCCTCCCTCCCACTTTTTTTTTTTTTTTTAGGGGGGAGGGGTAGGGGGTTGCTGCTTTTCTGGCCATGTCACTACAGAAGTGTCACCCCAAAATGCAAAAAAAAAAAAAAAGTCCAAAATTCCAAATTCCAATCGATTAACGCCGGAAGTGGCATCAGAAAATATGGCAGCAAGATGTCCCCCCCCCATCATCCCCAAGTCCATGCTCCCAGAAAGTCGGTCCCCTCACTCTGAAGGTTATGGTAATGCAAGTGGCAATGGGTGTAATTTTGTTTTTCTTCAGCCTGTCAGGATAACATAACTTAACTTTGGACGGTCGGACATTTTTGGGACTCAAAACATGACGTGTGAGAAGAACACAGCGTATAGAAACCACAAATCCAACAGGGACTTCCCGGCCCAAACCAGGCCTCCTTATGAATTGGACGTTTTGCCCCAATTCCTTACAGAAAAAAAAACACAAACAAACAAACAAACAGACAAACAAACAAGAGTTAGTGTCTTCGAACGACTTCAGTGGGTATAGGGCAATTACCCCTTGGGCAATTACCCCAGACTTAGTTCCCCTGACCCTAACCGTAATCCTAATCCTGAACCTAATCCCAACCGTAACCCAAACTTAATCCTAAACCTACCCCTACCCCTAATCTTTACTCTAACCTTTCCCTAAGCGGTATTAAGGCGGCTGGTGGGGGTGGGGGGAGTAATTGTCCGGGGGGGGGGGGGGTAATTGCCCTGAGACGCAATAAATGCATGAGCCCCGTCTCAGGGCGTTCTTCACCCGTGCTTACATTCCTCTCCTTGGCCAATCACATTTACAGATACGCTGAAAATGGAAGCATTTCACATCATTGTCATAGCAGTAGCATGTGATTGCGTTGAATGTGCACGTGTGTAATGATATAGGCATGTGGGCCCAATTACCTTTAAAGGCGTTTGAGTTAGGGCTGCAGTTTTCCCTTAAAATTATTTTATTTCTCTTTTCTTAAGGATCGTTGAAGAAGAAATAAAGGACGTATAAGTCATGAAATCAGCCACATATTTTACAATCAGAGCACGCCTATTGTGATACCGTTCAACCCAAAGCTCGATGAGTGTGACGACTGTTAATACAAACTCTACACAGCCCTGTACACGCTGCGCAGAAGTCGCCGTGAGAAGCACGGCGTCTGGTCGGGCTTAAAAGCTCCAGTCACATATTAACACGGGTCCTCAAGGATCTACACGATGATCCGGGGAGTTCCGGGATAGTTCCGCCCTGAATGGAGCGTCAACGAGCGTAGATGACTGTACACTCGGTATCATAACGGCAGCTACACGGATAAGGCCGGAACAGCACGGCATCTACACGGCGCTTACACGGACCAATACGGCAGCTACGCAGCGGCCACACGGACCATCCGGGATTGCTCTGCCATCACGGCATGATGCCGGATGTTTTTGACCTCCAAAAGTTGCCGTGTTGGCCTCCCGGATGTCCAAGGATGTTCAAGGCGTCAAGACGGATCTCTCCCCGGATCACCCGGATCAGATCCGGGGTGATCCGGGGAGAGATCCGTGTTGACGCCTTGGGCATCCTTGGAGGTCCGTGTAGGTCCGGGGACGTCCGGGAGGCCTACATGGCAGCTTTTGGAGTTCAAAACATACGGAGTCATCCGGGGACTGCCGTGTTGGCAAAGCAATCCGGGATGGTCCATGTGGCTGCCGTTTAGATGCCATGAAGGTCCGTGTGGCTACCTGGCGCCGTGAGTATCATTGGCTATCCGTGACGTATTTTTTTTCACATCAAAATTTTCGTCTGCCGGCGTGGTACGTGTCGCTGCCTTGTTGGTCCGTGTAGCTGCCATGTTGGTCCATGTAGACGCCTTGATGGCCGTGTAGACGCCTTGCTTTGCCGGCATGGACCGCGTAGTTGCCGGGTAGGTACGGCATGGTCCGTGGAGGTCCGTGTAAGCGCCTTGTGGATGCCGTGTGGATGCCGTGCTGGTACGGCCTCATCCGTGTGGCTGCCGTGTTGATACTGTGTGTACAATCATAAACTCTCGTTGACGCTCCATCCGGGGCAAAAACTAGCCTGATCTGAGGATCGTCATGTAGATCCTTGAGGACCCGTGCTTATTTTGTGACTGGGGCTTAATATATAGGGAGAGTTCATAGGATTTGTGTGGCGCAGCGCTGGTCACCTGACTGGATCGCATGGCGATTACGGGGAAGATTCATCCCGCAAGCGTCTTAACAGACACCTTAACACCTAACAGGCGTCTTAACAAACACGTGACAGCCTCCGGCGAATCGCCGGAGGTTCCCCCGCCATTACCCTGGTCGATCGCAGGGTAAGATTTCTCTGGAGGCTCTCTCGAGGCTGTCCACTGTGTTTCGTCTTAACAGACACAATCTTCTATGGAGAACAATCTTCGACGGAGGCTACCCCGAGGGTACCCTGCATGCGTTTTGTGGCCTGTTAAGAAGGGGCTTTTTTTTCCAGAACATGTGCAGATAAATGTTATTCGCAAGAACTGCCACGTTTATTTCAATGTCATGTACATAAGACGACATGTTGCCTAATGACAGAACAACAGTCGACTGTATTTCCTCTTACTTGATATTTAGAAATGTCTTCGTCTCTTAGATGTTGCACTCAGGTCATTACGATTATACGTTCTTGCTCAAATGTGAGAATTAAAGTTTTAATTTGAGGACTACCTCGCTGATTAGAAGTAGGTCGATATGTACATTTTGATTGTATGATCTTGGTGAATCTTTGCCCTTTCCAGTTCAGATCAACAATAAAATTTAATGCTTAAGACAACAATACTGGAATGCCATCCATAATGTTCAAAATAAATATACATAGCTCTCTTCTGCTTTTTTCCCTCTCATACATTCGCCTATGGCTCTCTTTGATCTCAACTCGGAATAACGTACAAGAGACATGCGTGTGCTAAAAAAAAAAGAAAAAAAAAAAGAAGGAAAAAGTCGTGGCATGTATCCCATTCACAGTTATAGCTGTTCAATAAAGATAACGGTGGATTAGTATTGGTAGTACGGTCTGTGAATGACCGGTGCGGTACCTTGTTATCGCGAATATGATCAAGAGACAACTGAACTTCAAAAGAACGAAGAGGCGCATAAAACACCAGAATAGGGGATAATAACAATGAAGGCCTGTCTGCAGTTGATTTTGATATCTCCGCGGCAAGTGCTCTCTCGGGTGTCTAAAAGCCAAAGTTCTGGAACGCTTGGTCCGAAGTACAATGTATTTTTTTTTTTTGAGGTACAGAGATCAGGTGTACACGTCGTAGAACATCAATATCTCGCGATAACAATGTCAAGCGAAAAGTCACCTAATTAAAAAATGCCGGATTGTACTGGCAGTGTGGAATAATAAACTGGTAATTTTGAAACTGATTCCAGCTACGACTGCTTAGATATTAATCGTAGTTGTCTGTCAGCAATAAACAAATTAATTGAGAAAAACAAACAAACAAACAAACAAGTATGATTGTCACGAAAGACGAAACGTATTTTTTTCCCTCATGATAATCGTTATAACATTGCCATTAATCAAATTCTGGTTCAAAACCAACCGGACATAACTAACGAAAGCTTCAGCGACAAGGCTAATAAATTCTAAAACGTACTTGAACCTTACAACACAATTAATCGTGTTCCCCCCTTTTTTTTTTGGTGCTATGTATACTATTGCTTATATAATTTCCTTTTTGTTTGTGACCGAACTCGCAATCTGATAACTCGATTTTATAATTCTTTGCAAAGGTGTAGGGAAGGGGTCACGTGGTCTAAGTAGATTTCTACAACTTACTTCGACTGCTTTGTTTTGCTATGTCTAGAACTCAATCACCCTCTGGTAGGACCGATACGGCACATCATTGTGAGTGCTCGCCATTCAGGACATTTTTATTTATTCATATGATTTATTGATTTCAACTATTGGCATACAAACATACATCATTTCTAATTATAGTATACAAATAACACAAGCAAGAAAAATAAATTTTGCGAGAAAAGAAGCAAAAATAGTGTTGAGTTTGATTTTAGTTCACCTTGACTCATCTAACGGATTGATGCGTCTAACCCAGCGGAAGAGCTTGTATTTTTGATTCATCAACTTCGCCTAATTCATGAAATTATCATAGAATTTGACAAAAGGATTAAAATGTTGATCATCTGCTATTGTCGTGACTCCCACCCACATGAAGACGTTTAGCCCATTCTGTGTTGGTCTTAATCTTGTTAGATTTCTGTTAAATTTTGTTTTTTTTTTTCATTTTGTTCAATTTTTATGCGTTTTTTTTCAATCACGTGGTAGAGTTTGTTGGTAAGTAGACCATATCCTAAATGTTCTGGGATAATTGTAATGGTTGGAAATATTCATTATGATTGTCATTGTCATTGTCATCATTAATGCCATCAAACGTGTAATGTATGTCTACTTATTTATTGTTTGATATGCCATGCTTTATATACACGAGTAAATGGCGAAAAAGACAAATATGCACAAAATACACACACACACACACACACACACACACACACACACAAGGGCACGCATAGATAGACAAATGTCAAGACAAATGACTAGGAAAGAGTGGATGGAAAATGTTAAGCTTGATGTAAAGCATGAAACTTTGGTAATTATTCATAGTCACCTTCAGTGGGTTTATAATAAAATCACCCAGGAAACAGTTTATTTGCTGTACAAATGTAGGCACATACACGCACTCACGGAAAGTACGTAGCTACGTGAAGTATGAGTTTACACGTTTCGCCAGAATGGTTTTGATTGTCGCTATATTGTAATTCTTATAAACAAAGTTATTTCAGGTATATTTTACCTCCAATATACATCTTGCAAGTTTGTTTGTGTGTCTGTTTGTTTGTTTGTTTTTCAATGAAAACGGGCTGTAGGAAACCAGAAAGCGTAAGACAGAGAATTCAAAATGAGGTTGTCGTGAGAGAAGCAAACATGTCAAGCATGTCGAAATTCTTTAACAACGTGACGTAAACGGTCCATCGTCCTTTATCGTGATATTGCAATTATTTGAAAAATAAAGAATGAAAATATGTACTCTCATTAGCTAATGCGATAAGCTACATTGCATGATTTCGATTTTTGAAAAAAGTGTCCATCTGCAAACGTTATCTACAAGAAAATTAAGTTTGTCCTCCTGGATGGGAATGTGGAATAACAAAATGAAGAATATATTCATATAATCTATTTCCAATCATTAATTTCCCACGTTAATTTCTTTTAATTTCTTTTTCAAATATTTGACCCCTTCATAATGAGATGCATTCTCAACATGGTGGTGTTCGCCATTCCCGTATTCCCTCTTCTCCCCTGAACAGCCACATGGGTTGGTGGAGGTTATATCAACGGAACCGCGGAAGTAGTGTTCACTCCGGGATGGGGCCTCGTCTGGGCCCAGGCGCCATGGGGGTACAGCATCAGCTTCATGATCAGTAAGTTCGAGATCTGCATGAAGCCAGTTCCAATTTCAAATTCAATTTGAGGGGTTTGATCGCAAAAGGAGTTAGATTGATTCGTGATAATTTCAGATATTTAAAATTAGAACTGCTAAAAAAACCCGAAAATGTTAAGAAAATATAGGAAATTTTAAGTCATAACTTCAAGAACTTACCTTTTATGTAACAAGTGAGGCATTGTCGGAAAGGTTATATTTTGCTCTATCTGATGATGGACTTATTTAAAAATGTTAAGAAATGTCTCTTAAACCGTTTTGCGATTAAAATCTTCATGTATTTCTGCCACTTTTATTTGTTTTTGTTTTTTGCAAAAATGCAATTCAAATTCAAATTCAATGTTATATTAATTTCAAACAAATAAACAGAGAAAATTATATACAACGTATAAGTAGAACATATTTGTAATAATTGCACAAACGTAACAAAATACATGTGATAATGCGTAACAAAATGAAGAAAACATATATGTATTGTATTGTACAATGTACAAACGCAGTTGTCAGCTTGAAAATCACATCCTATCCTTTCCTATCTAGTTTTTCATTAAAACTCAGTGCAGCTTCTTTATCAAAAATACTTTTTTTAACGAGATCATTCACTCACACCTTGTCACATTTCTAACATACATTGCATAATATTCAATGTGCATAATACGTCTGACATTCACTTTAATAGACCACTGTGCATAATGTACTTATGATGATACATGCTAGTATGCATTAAAGCGCTCACATACACTTTGTACACACACATACTCAAACAATTATGCATTCCTGTCATTAAACAATGTAGCATCTTTCCGCCTACAGATGGATTGTTCTTTGCCAAGCAGATGCGAGAAAAGAATTACGTAACAATGCTGGACCCATTCCAGTTTAAATTCGGGGATCGAATGGGGGGAGTGTTGTTCCTCTCGGCCCTCACGGGGGAGCTTCTTTGGTGTGCAGCTATCTTAGCAGCCCTTGGTAAGTTTTAAAAGACAAGTTCACAGGCAAGTTCACCTTCATATACATGTGAACTGAGAGAGTGCAGCAATGTTGATAGAACACATCGGTGAAGATTTGAGGAAAATCGGGCAATCTTTGAAAGCATCTCGACGCAAGAATTTCATGAATTTGAATCGGGCAATCTGTTCAGAAGTTATGCATTTTTAGATTTCCGCGCAGTCACAGTTGGGAAGACTGCCAAAGTTTATGATGTCACATGCGTAGAACAATATTAGAACAATATAAAGAGAATTTCACAAAACTTCATTTAAAAAAAAAACAAAGTAGGCATTCACCGACAGTGTTAAGGGCATAATTCCCCCTGCCTTCTGAAAGGGGCAAGTCAAGTGTTCTTTAGTTATGCAAGAAAAGTAAAAATATGTTAAGTTTTTCCTATATATTTTATTCGTATCGTTCTATACATGTGACGTCACCAACTGTAGTAGAGGTAGCATCACGGAAACTTCGAAAATTTTTAACTGAAGGGATTGTCCGATTTTCCTCAAACTTTCACTGATGATTTCTATAACTATTGCTTCATTGTCTCAATAAAGTGTATGAAACTGAACTTGTCCTTTTTAAAAGTCAGCCACCTGTAGAACTCTTTGTCCAAGAGCTACTGGTTTCATTAAACTGTTTTATAGCGTGGGAAGGACGAAACTTGTGGAAGTCGTTGCCCGGCGGTTCTTTCATCTTTTATTTTTATTTTTGTGTATCAATGATATATATCATTTGCCAGAAAATACTGTCTTCGCCAAGGATGACATCTCAGGTTACCCCCCCCCCCCCTTTCACTGATATCAGTTCATACAAGTATTTGGAACTTCTTGGAGAATTATTATGCTTCTGTCATGGAAGATTTGTCGTTGTAATCTAAATCGTGCTACCTTGAGCTGTACGGGAATGAGTTAAAGAATGTATATTTATTGCGCAGCAGCACCGTTCATACTAAATTGATAACAAATCAAATGTATATAAAGAAATATATAACTCGGTTATACGAGTTTCCTCGAAACATATATGCATCGTGATAAACTTTTGACTGCGTTCAAACGCACCTCATTGTAACCGATGACGTATTAAAACAGATGAGAGATCATGTGATACTTCTAGATCTAACGTAGATACACCTGTAATTATTCAAATCGACATTCATGAAGTTACCTTGGATCTCAACAGTCTGCGGATTGGAGTACTAGTAATTGATTCATCAGCCCAGGTCTCTATTAAATACGTTTAACCACTTCTTGCATTTCAAGTGAAAAAGATCCTTCAAGGCAATTTTGCTAGCAAGGATTCCAGGGTGCTATCTATTCTAAGCTGGAATAACTGGATTTGTGATGAACAAACTTACTCCTCATAGTGAAAATAATGACCGAATATGAAGCCAGCACTCAAATACTGAAACAGGAAAATCAAGAAACAACTCAAGAAGAAAGATATTGAAGACTGGATTAAGTAGTTTTCTGGAAAAGGATACATTTTCCCCCGCAGGATCGACAATCAGCGTGATCTTGGATCTGGATCAAAATATGTCTGTGATCTTATCTGCTTGTATCGCTGCATTCTACACTTTCTTTGGAGGCCTATACTCTGTTGCATACACGGATATAGTACAACTTGTGTGTATATTTGTTGGTCTGGTGAGTTAACGGATTCAATAATCATTGATAGCATAAATAAAGTACCCATCAGCAAGACACTGATCAGCACGTATACTGTACGTGTATCCACGTCCATTTGTAATTCATCGCATGACTTTATTTGAATTGCTGAAACATTTTAACGTTCCACGACTGTACCTTATGTCCTTGAAAAAATACAATGGGACCATCCGCAACGATAACTTTTGAAATAGTGCATCAATCCAAATACAATTTCAGGGTATGAAACAAATGATTTATTACCCACATCTTACAGAAACCCCATTTGACTTGCTTCAGTGGTCAGAGAGAAATTAGGATTTTGTGTGTGTGTGCGTGTGTGTAGAGCATGTCAGGAATCCCTTCCCTCCAAGTTCTGTCCATTGTGTTCACATATTAATATGCATTTCAAAGAGCATCCAAGTGCTAAACTTGGAAGTATCAGACCCATGGCATGCTTTACAGCGATCCACATTTCTCTGTAACCGCTTAACCAAATTGAATGGGGTTTTCTGCAAAATAAAGCTAAGATGTTACATTTTAAGACCCTGAAATAGCATTCAGGCAGTTTAATCATATTGGAAGTTATCAATGCGAATATTCGTTTGCATTTTTTTTTCGGGGGGGGGGGGGAGGGGGGACATAATGTATGATAAGAACTACTCAAATCATCACATACAGAGAGACTTGAGGTTTACGTAGTCTTGTCCACCGACCCCCTCCCTCGCGCCCACTTGTTTTCCTTCACGCTAATGCCTATTCACCAGCCACAACATCCACACAAAACATTTTCGCGTTATGCTATACTGATGACGCATGGCAATGCGTGCTCTGCATGAAGTGCACTTTTGTTGGGTTATAATGATTATTTAAGCCAGTAAGCCTCCACAGAATGAACTCGTATAACATTCTTCCTGACACGCAGTGGATTTGTGTCCCTTTCTCGTTGACCAATGACGCGGTGGCGCCGCTGTCTTCGACCGCTAGCCAATGGGTCGGAACGTGGGAAACCCGACTGGTCGGTCAGTGGCTCGACAGTGCTTTTCTCATGGTAAGCCAAAATAATAATATGGTCGCACTCGCACACTTGGGTTTGCAAAACATATCAGAAAGAGCGAAAAGAAGACCAACATATTATAAAGAATAACTACATTCAGCTAAATGACATCACAGCTATAAAACAACGACAACATAAGGGGCATCCTCTACACATAAGTCGATACAGAATATAAATTCAGAAATAGAGACTATGAAGTATTCATTGAACACCTTCTTAAATTTCAACAATTTGATTTCTCGTTTGTTTTTATCCCTGTATTTTGTTCTGGAAAAACTTGAAAAGATATAACAAACGAATAACCTGCATCGAGCGACTTCGTCGCTCCATATATTATTAATAAATCACGACGCCTTCTTTGCGTATCACCAACATGGAACAAAACAAAAGTTAAAGCAAAAATGCTCAATACTACCATTGCATTCAAAACTTGACCAACTAGGATGGTGACATTTTGTATACCAAAAGCAATGGATATATAGATGTGCAAACCTGGGATAGATAGATCAAAGTGGTACTAACCAGAAATTAGGCAAAGTAATAAGAATAATATCAAAAGTCACCGTCATGATCCCATCCTAATTTGAGCTAGCAATTCACATATCATAGATATGTTGTGCGCAGATTCGGTTTTGATAAGTCTCGATGACACAAATCCAGGTTTCCCTCGAAAGAATCTTTTATGAAACCTTCATTCCTATACTCCTCTATACCATCATGATGTTCTACTGAAATAAAAAGAAGAACAAGAAAAAGAGTAACAGTAATGCACAATCTTGCTTCCAGGATATGTCATGTTATAATGTTGGCCTATATGCAATCAACGTTGCAAGTTTTAAAAATTCGCTGTCATAATGTTCGATTCCACAAGATCTTCGGAGGAGTACCATGGCAGGCCTACTACCAACGAGCCCTTTCGGCCAAAACGCCCGACCACGCCCGCAACCTCTCCCTGGTTGCCGCTTTCGGCTGCTTCCTAATGAGCATTCCCGCCTATGTGATGGGGGCCGTGGGCGCTAGCACTGGTAAGTTAGAAAACATCATCGTTAATCGTTGGACCTATATACTCATCCTCACCAGTGGCGGATGGGGGGGGGGGGGGGGGGGTAGGTGGTTTATATTACTCTTGGGTTCTTGGGGTTAAGGTTTTTTTGTTACCCCTTTTTGTTGCTGTTGTTATTTCAAGGCGGAGTTGTTATTTCAGGGCAGAGTGGGTGCAGAAACAATAAAAGACAAATGATTGAAAATCAAACAAAGTTATTAAACAATTTATTTTCATTGCAGAAGTTGTGATTTGTAGACCTATTCACATCAACAAAAGTCAACATGTGAAGGATGTCATTAATGATAAATTTCAATACGATTCAGACTTTGTTTTCAATATCGCATCAAGTCTTGCAATGACAATAATCGCCAGTCGTCAATAAGTATTAATCATGCATTTAAAAGAGAAAAATAGAAAATAAGCAAGGGCAGAAGCTATATCAAACTGTTTGAATAAAATCATTGTGTTATTGAAAAAGACAGACCCGTGAAATGACGTAAGATACCCTAATGGGGAAGGGGTTTGCTTGCTGCCCTATGGGGCGAGTATGATGGACACATCAAACTCTCCTACATTGCATTCTAGCAGGGTAAAATGTAGAGAAAACTCACCAGCAACCAACCTCTCCTGATCTCAATAATAGGTAGCTATAGCTAGGAATGAGGGGGTTTCCCCCGGACCAAGTTACTGAGAACACTGCTATCCAGATATGATTGTTCTTTTGTTCCATGAGCTATCAAGTTTACAATCATAAACTCTTTGCATTGCCTTTCAGTGAAAATTTTAGGAAAGGGTACGGAAGTACGCAAGGTTCTGTCACGCAAAGAAGGCCTATACAACAGGAAAAAGATGAACTTTAACTTGACTGTATTGGTAGTTAAGTGCACTATGACGAACATGGTATTGCTATGTGACACGTAAAACGCGGAAATGTTGCAATAACTTCTAGCTATTACATGTTTATGTTCCACATAAAAGTAAAGTAGGACTGCAGCTTGAACCTTAAATTCAAACTTGCTGTCACATCAAGTCCCGCTTTCAATTCTCCGTGTATTCGCCTCTTTATTGACTGTGTCTTAGTGGGGATTAGATTGTGACAACATAGTTTGATTGCGAAGTGATTCCTTTCAATATTTTCACTATTTAGCTTAATTTTTTAATAACAGAATCAATATAGTATCGCGAAAGAGGAGTGGACTTCATTGACTTGTTTTCAAGTCGAACAACACCGACGGAAGTTGCTTACTGGAGTATACATCTCCAAACAGAGCAAACAAGCAGAACTGTACAAAAATGTGATTCGTTTACAGCAATTATAAAAGCCACACATTATGAAATGCACTATTTGCCTATACGTCTACAACTGTGATCAATCATCAATCATTCAACATTCTTTTCGTTACGCCTGTGAAACGGAATACATGTTTCCCATGTTCTTTTAAATTGTTAAATTCTCCATCTTTTTTTTTTATCTAGTTGTCTGCTAATCTTTTGTTAATCCATACTCATTTTTCATAATTATAACAGTGTCACCCGGAGTAAACTGGTATCGCATCACATCGCAAATACAAAAACAAAACAGCCCACCTGAACACGAAACAAACGAAAAACAAGTCCAAACAAGATAACTTTGATGCTTTGCTGATTCTGTGTTTGTATGTCGTTGTTTTTGTAACCGTATTATACAGTGTGTTCCTGAAAAAAGTAACCGAAGTTCAAAGGTCAGCTATGTCAAGAACAAGAAGTTCATTCTTGTGAAATGTTTAATAAAAACAAAGTGGCTCATCAGCTTAATTTGACACCTTGCTTGCGTAACCATTGTCACGGATCACAGGTTTAGGGTCCTTCGAAGGTGAAGGGTACAAAACCTACATTTTCCAAGTTTTAGTTTGTAATGTGTGAACTTTTCTGTAAGTTTTTGGTTTCATCGTTTGTTTGTTTTTCACACCTAGTTTTAATGAAATGGTATCCCCTCTGTTAACGTTTTGCAAGTGAATGTAATTTACAGTCTCTGGTGAGTGCATCATTCAGCCCATACATTTTATGCACCAACACCTTCAACGTGTCCACCTCCCTTGTCGACACAAAGCTGTGAACGACGCTGCATGTCTTGCAACTGCTCTTCTAACCATTGCGGGATCATGAGGAAGAACATTGATCTCATAATGTCGAATACAGTTTACGCGCCTAGTCACCCAGATCACGTGGTGGGGATGCGTATACCCTGCTCTTTAGGTATCCCCAGAGGAAAAGGTCACAGGGTGTCAAGTCAGAAGATCTTGGAGGCCATTCCAACTCATGATTGAGGGCTATTATGCGTTGGCCAAATATCTCTACCAGCCTCTCACTGACAGCTCGAGCTTGAGCACCATCCTGTATCCACCAATGGTGCCGCAACTCAATTCAATTCGTATTTATTGCATTCCAACGGATAAAAAACATTCTGACAAAGGTACAGATAATATAATTCAAATTGACAACAAAAATGTAATAAAATGTGAAGACAGCAAGAAAAAGTAAGTTTGATAATAAAGTTGCCACCAAAACAAAAGGGTATATAATAAAGTCAGATTTAAGTCGAACGAATACATAAGAAGAAATACCAAACTAACCTAAGGCACATTATTAAGAAAAACACAACGGATACAATTGTACATTATTAAAAAAAAGAAATTGTTATTCATATTTTCTGCTGAATTCTCTATATAATGATTTTCTTATTGGTAAAAATCATACACTGAGTTTTCTTCACATTCAAAACGTAGCAGTAAAATATCAATATTATCTTCAGACATAAACATACTCATATCACAAGTGTACAAAATGAACTGTATTTTATCTGTGACATTGCAAATATCGTTAATACAAATAAAAAGAAAAGTGCACCAAGAATTAAACCCCGAGACTCTCCACATCCCAGGCTCAGATTTCCAACTATTAACTAATACAAACTGTATACGATTATCCAAATAATCAAAATACGATTTTAACAAATTACCTCGGATACCATATATATATATATATATATATATATATATATATATTATGTATGTGTGTGTGTGTATATATATATATATATATATATATATATAATTATGTATAACACTTATCTAATAAAATGGAATGATTTGATGAAACAAAAGCCTCTC
Source organism: Diadema antillarum (assembly GCF_040938485.1). NCBI lineage: Eukaryota > Metazoa > Echinodermata > Echinoidea > Diadematoida > Diadematidae > Diadema > Diadema antillarum. The sequence continues at coordinate 3,363,973 of NW_027271086.1, read as the reverse complement.
TCAAATCTAATAACAAACCAATAACTGCCTGATGAGAATTTAGTGCATTAGGTACTTTAAAAACAAGCTTAATCAAAGCATGGGAAGATGAGTGTCCAGAACGAAATCCGTATTTACATGCTGTTATTACTGTACATCATATTTGTCTAAAAATATCAATAATCTATCATACATACATTTCTCAGGAATCAAAAAACAAACATGTAACACAGAAGATATTGGTCTATAATAAATAACATCATTAATTGATCCACCTTTAAAATCTGGTATAACTTTAGCAATCTTAAGTTTATTTGGAAAGATACCACTGGATATTGCACAATTAAGAATATCACTTAAAGGATAACGTATCACACGAATTACATTTCTTTCTTTTTTTAGTACAGTTACAACAATTTCATCATAACCAGAAATTGAACCATTATCACAATTACATACCATTCTTACAATTTTTCCTGGGGTAAATGGGCTTAAAAAAAACTTTATTTCTATCTTTATTCACAAACTGAGTATAATTATCATTGTTACAAACTTGAACTGAATTCTTCATTTATATGCATACCTACACTAACAAAATGATCATTAAAAATTTGAGCAATTTCTTCACCTTTTAAAGTTTTCTATTATCTACCAAAAATACTAGGTTGTCCATTTGTTTTACCCAAAGCCTTATCTATAAGTTTCCATTTCTATATCAAAATTAATCTCCCATAGCCTATTCTTAAAAAAAACTAAGTTCATTATTGTCTTTATTTTTTTAAAAAAAATGTATTTTGTACATAGAACATGATTATTCACACAATTTTCGTAAATCATTATTAGACCATGGCTTATTTTTGCGACATTTGCCTCTGTACTTAATTTTAGTAAAACATTTATCATACATAAGGGCATGAATTGAAAATAAAAATTTTCGTATGCAATATTAGCATCACAATTATCCACACGCCTATTAACTCTCATTAATTCACAAAGAAAACATTGTACATTTCTCTCATTTATCAATAGTTTATCAAAACCTTCAAAATAATTAGCAAACTGAGTATAATCATCATTGTTACAAACTTGAACTGAACTCTACATTTATATGCAAACCTACACTAAAAAATGATCATTAAAAATTTGACCGATTTCTTTACCTTTTAAAATTTTCTATTATCTACAAAAAAAAAAGAATACTAGGTTGTACATTTGTTTAACCCAAGGCCTTATCTATAAGTTTCCATTTTTTTTATATCAAAAATTAATCTCCAGAAGCCTATTCTTAAAAAAACCTCATTCTTGACAAGCTTAATTTCATTAATGTCTTTATTTCGAAATGGCCTATGTTACCTTTTCTCTACAATGGATGCACATTATTATCACCATTAACATTTTAGGCAGAAACCTACAATGATCAAAATGCTAACAAATTTCAAGACTACTTCCATCCTATTAATGTCACTGACTTAGATTTTCTGGTTCTAAATTTCACACACACTAGGCATTCTGTCTGTGAGAAAATCAATTTTGAAATGTGCTGTAAAGCTCAATTAGTGTCTTGAATATGCTCATTTTCAGGCATTTACTGTATGGCTATCTTTAGAATAATGTCAAGGTCAAATGATATGGATGACTTTTGATACTATTTGTTGCTCAAAATGGAAAAAAGTGGAAAATGATTTAAAATTATCAGCTATAACTCATCATTAATGTTATAATGACACACAATTCAAAGTTGGTGCAAGCACCCTATATATTGGAAATTTGAACAATTATTGATCTTATGTTTTTCAGCTGTATTTTCAAGGCCATTGTCATGTTAGACACATCAATCAATCCCAGATCTTCTAAATACTTGTCACAGACTACAAGTACTGTAAATATGAATATGATCAGGCATTCTGTCTGAGAGAAAAATCAATTTTGAAATATGGTTAAATCTTGTGTGTTGGGAATATGCTAATTTCAAGGAATTTACAGCTATTTTCAGAACAATGTCAAGGTCAATAGATCTGAGGATTACCTGAAATATTATTTGTAGCTTAAAATAGAATAGAAATGGAACATGATTAGCAGTTTTTATCTTAAAGTCACCACGAGTACTGAAATGGCATGCAACTAAAAGTCAATGTAAACACACTTTAACAACATTATGGCTACAGAAAATTGTTGGATTTTTTAACGTATGTTTTGGACATAAAACATATTTCTTATTACACAATTTTCGTAAATCATCATTTGCCTCTGCACTTTATTTCAGTAAAACATTTATCATACATAAGGGCATGAACTGAAAATAAAAAATTTCGTATGCAATATTAGCATCACAATTATCCACACGCCTATTAACTCTCATTAATTCACAAGAAAAATATTGTACATTTTTCTCATTTATCAATCGTTTATCAGAACCTTCAAAATCATTAACTACACTCATTTTATAACGACTTTTTAAACAAGAAAACAACAACAAATAAACTGGAAACTGATACATCTGCCAAGATAACATCAGGTACTAAATGATTCATATCATTTGCGAATATATTGTCGATTAGGGTAGCTGAGTGATTTGTAACACGTGTAGGGACATGAATAATTGGATAAGAAGCTTTGGTCATAAACATATCAAGAAATTCATTAATTTGTGGGCAAGAATCAATATCTAATAAATTAAGGTTGAAATCCCCTGAAATATACGATAACGTATTTCCTTAATGATATTATCTAATATTGCATTCAATGAAAATAGAAATTGAAGCAAGAGGGCATTTGGAGGTCCATAAATAGTAGCTAATATAGTATTTACTGGCTTAATATCCATTTCGATAAATATACATTCAATCCAGTCAGAGTACTCTCTGTGTTCTGATTGGTTTCTTTACCATACGACCGTTGTCTTGTTTTGCCATTGCAAAGACACGTCCATCTGATGTCCATGACGTTGTTACACTTTGACGGGATGTCTGGGAAAGCAGTTCAGCGTTCTTCTTTGTCAGATCTTTCACAATCACTATGCCGGAACCTTACAGCTTCCTACGGTTCCTCATCATCTCAAACTTGGCCTTGTAGGAAGTGAACTTCACTATGTTGGAAGGTGGGGAGGCAGCGCTGTTTCTCCCAGCGTTCGCGTAGGATGGCTGACCATCCTCGATCCTGTCTTTCAAAGTTTTCTTCCAGCTGTGAGACAATGTCCTCATTGATCAAGTCTAAGTCCATGTCACCATTCATGTTCTGTTAAAGAAGAATGACCGAGTTACTAAGCCACTTCAACTCAGGCAAGCCCACACACTCCATTTTTGTCTGCTCATGTTTATGTCTGGTGGATGTCCCGCAGCCGCGTAATCCACGACATTGTGGATGTTTACTCTCCCGTCCATGCTACATGCGGCTTCGTCGCCAACAACATGGTTTTCTAGAAAATTGGCATGACCCTCAATCCTGCCCAGAGCCACCTCGAAAAGTTTAGCCTCCTCTGGAAATCCCTCTCCAGCAGTTGATGACGCTCATGCACTTTGTACGGAAATATGTTAAGATCCAATCGTGCAATACGACGGAAAGTTGTTGGCCTTATCCCTAACCCATTACGGCGTGCAGTTGTGGTTCTAGGATGAGCCTCCAGTTCTCTCCTGACAGCCTCAATGTTTTCAGGGCATCTCCCACTCCTCCGCTTTCCAGAATAACCCTTGTTTCTGTTAAGGCTTGATCTGTATCGTTGGCATTTCTTTCTGGATGGAGGATCTCTGTCTGGGAACCGCAAACAGAATGCTTCCCTTATACATTGTGCTACCGGTACGATGAAATATTGTCACCACAAATGCCCTTCGCTCGCCATGATCAGATATCATTTGCTGATCAAGTCTAAGTCCATGTCACCATACATGTTTCTGTTGAAGAAGAATGACCGAGTTACTTAGCCACTTCAACTCAGGCAAGCCCACACACTCCATTTTTGTCTGTTCATGTTTATGTCTGGTGGATGTCCTGCAGCCGCGTACTCCACGACATTGTGGATGTTTACTTTCCGTCCATGCTAAATGCGGCTTCGTCGCCAACAACATGGTTTTCTAGAAAATTGGCATGACCCTCAATCCTGCCCAGGAGCCACCTCGAAAAGTTTAGCCTCCTCTGGAAATCCCTCTCCAGCAGTTGATGACGCTCATGCACTCTGTACGGAAACATGTTAAGATCCAATCGTGCAATACGATGGAAAGTTTTTGGCCCTATCCCTAAAACATTACGGCGTGCAGTTGTGGTTCTAGGATGAGCCTCCAGTTGTCTCCTGACAGCCTCAATGTTTTCGGGGCATCTCCCACTCCTCGGCCTGCCAGAATTGCCCTTGGTTCTGTTAAGGCTTGATGTGCATCATTAATTTATTGGTATTTGCACACATTCGCCCAGATAAGTCTTTCTGGATGGAGGATCTCTGTATGGGAATCGCAAACGAAATGTTTCCCTTGTATCCATATGCTACCGGTACGGTGAAATGTTGTCACCACAAGTGTCCCTTGCTCAACAGTAAATTGCGCCATGATCAGATATAATTTGCTGTCTCCTATCATATTTAAAACTGCACTTTTCTCAATTGAATACTTACAACGAAGTGATGTGTAGGGCATACTTACCTGACCTTGGTGTCAGAGCAATAGGCTGTTACATCACAATGTACGGCCAGTGGTCTCCTGACATTGCAGATGGAAATTTACCCGGTTAGATGAAACAATGTCAATTATTCAGAAGAATGCGGTGGTTTAATGCATACGTGACATTGCAAGAAGAATGCGAGGCTTATGGATACCTGACATTGCAAGAAAAATGCGTGGGTTATGCATACCTGATATTGCAGCAGGTCAATTACCCTGCTGGATGAAAATGTTGCAGTAGGCGTTTTCATATCAGCCCGATGTTTCGAAATAGCGCGCTATTTTCTGACTTGGGAAATTAACCCAATCATGAAATAGCGCGCTATTTGATAATGTGAACACAAATTAGCGCGCTAATTGTATCGCTCTGATCGAGAAAATTTCTCGAGTCCAACTCGGGAAATTTCTGAAATAGCGGGATAGTAGCGCGCTATTTGATAATGTGAAAACGACTCGAGAAATTAGCGCGATCCATCCCATCATGCCTAGCGTGTGTGACCCGATCGATCGAGGCAAACTGCACACAAATCATGAGAAGTATTTGAGAGGGCACACACACATTACTGATGCTGTTTGCACATACTCAGCTGTCGAATTAGCTCGAAAAAATGCGGGCTAATTCTCTTCGGGCTGATGTGAATAAGAAATGAAATAGCGCTCTAATTTGCAATCGCGAAAAATATCTCGAGCTTGGATTTTTATCGGGCTGATGTGAAAACGCCTACTAAGTGCCATTCATCTCTTTCATTTTTATTCAATGAAATGAATGTAGGAAAGGATGTGCTCAACAGAGATAGCAACTAGACACTGGTTACGTAACATTACATTTACTTGCAAAAAAAAAGAGTTAACAGAGGGAATAGCATTTCATTAAAACTTGGTGGGAAAAACAAACGATGAAATAAAAAAAAAACTTACAGAAAGGTTGTTTCGTACTTTACAAACCAAAACTTTGAAAAGGTAGGTTTTGTGCCCTTCACCTTCGAAGGGGTTACACTCTCTGATCCATAACAATGTTGACGTAATCAAGGTGTCAAATTAAAGCTGATGAGTAACTTCGTGTTGTAGTAAACATTTTACAAGAATAAACGGGGTCATCCCACTAGATCGATACCCACGAGTCATACATCCCACGAGTTCGACTATGAAAACAGGTCCACGAGTCATACAGCCCATGAGTTCGACACTAGGCAAATAAAGCCCATGAGTTCGACACCAGGTCAAAACAGCTCACGAATTCGACAGATACAACACGGGGCTTAATGTGTCGGTCTCGTGGGCTTTGTCAGCTTAGTGTCGAACTCGTGGGTTGTATGACTCGTGAGCTGTATAACTCATGGGTTGTATGACTTGTGAGCTGTATGACTCGTGGGCTCTATGACTCGTGGGTGTCGGTCTCGTGACGTGCACCCAAATAAACTACGTCTTCTAGACATAGCTGACCTTTGAACTCTGGTATACACGGTTCAACGAATAGTGCCTGTGCCGTAACATTTATCTTATCTTAGCTTTGTATGTCCTCTTTCCTTGAAAAAAAGTACTGAGCAAAACATTTCCTTTTGATATTACCTGGAACATGTTTACCAATTAAAAAATGTTCTAATTGTAAATTGACAATTTGGATGTAATGTATTTGATACTGGCATACTGTTTTCGATTGACCCACGTTTTACCAGAGCTGCTTTTCAGTAGATCACTCTTTTCCATCGCTACGATTACTTCTTGTCACTATTGCAAAGTACTAGTATGCATTGTTTCTATTCATGCATTCATATATTGTGTTTCAAAGTTTCGTTTCATTTCATTTATTTCATTTCTTTTCATTTTTATCTATATCATATCCACACGGGCACATGGTTCACCTGAAGATTGTTCAAGTCCGTGCATCTTAACAGTCACATGGCATGATTCAGGAACATACAGGAACAGAGTACAAAAAATGGCTTTTATAATTTGTATTTCTTACATATTGTTAATGAACAATCTGATATATCTACTTTGTTCTGCATTGACTTTTCTTGAATGGAAATAAAGCACAACTGAGTTGACATTGATATGAATCCGTTGCCTGGTTGCCAGATTGGAATATGACGTCTATGAACCTGAACAAGACGGATCCGTACAAGACACCAGGAATTATCCTTCCAGCCGTGGTCCAGTACCTGACCCCGCCCTTCATCGCTTTCCTTGGCCTTGGCGCCATCTCAGCCGCCGTCATGTCGTCCACGGACTCCTCCGTGCTGGCCTCAAGCTCCATGTTCGTTCGAAACATCTACAAGAACATCATCCGCCCACAGGTGATCGAACTCTTGTCTGAGCAGACTGAGCTGAGCAAACTCATGCCTTTCGGTTACAGTTCGTTATTCCGAAGGTTCGTTATTCCGAAGGTTCGTCAATCCGAAAATGGAATAAGGTTTGTACGAAACTTATTTCATTTTCAGACTGACAAACCTTATTTCATTTTCGAATTAAGAACCTTCGGAACAACAAACCTTTTTTCATTTTTGGATTAAGGAATCTACGGAATAATGAACCTTCGGAATAAAGAACCTTCGGAATAACGCCACAAATGCTCGGATCAACGAACCTTTAAGTATAGGGAATTTGTATATTCAGGAATAACGAACCTTCGGAATAACGAACATCTGCTTTTTATTAGCGTGATGCACAGCTTGTGATTTCAAACTGATGCTTTTTACTTACTGTTTGTAGGGAAACTTAAAAGTTGTCGAGCCAATTTCAAACCAGCTGCTTTCTAATCCAGGATTCCACAGCACGATTGCCGCCTTTCGCATAAGACAAGCCAATCTATTGGTAATAGTGGACCCACTTGAATTGCAATAAATTGTACACTGACTTAAATCGGCCTGAATATCTTCCAGTTCAGTGGGGTTTTTTTTTTCTCCCCCACATTTCGAACTTTGGCCTGCTCTGTATTGACAAAATACAAAAAGTATGAAACATATGAGTGATTGTAAATGTATACGTTGATGTAAACGTATCTGCAGTGGAGTATTCTTCATCCCCTCCAACTGACGGCATGGTGGCATGCACAGTGGATAAGACTCCTGACTCCTATAAGCGGAGGACCCGAGTTCGAATCTAGTCCAGTGCTTACGTTCTTGAACAAGATGTTTCTACCCACCATGTCCCTCCCGACCCGGGCGTGCAAATGGGTACCCGGCAACGCTTGGGTAATAATAAAAGTAAAGCCCTCTGATAGAACTGTGTCATCACTGAACAGCCTACAATGGATAAATAAGACCATACTATTGTTGTTATTATTATTATAATTATAATTATTATTATCATTATTGTTATTATTTATTATTATTATTATTATTATTATATCATTATTATTATTACCATTATTATTATCATCATCATCATCATCATTATTATTATAGCTATTATTTTTATTAGTGTGCCTGACCCTTATTTCTCCCTCCCCACCCCCAAACACACAATAGGCCTCCGAGAGGGAGATGGGATGGGTGCTGCGCGCGTCCATCGTGGTCGTTGCCACCATAGCAACCGTCATGGCCCTCACCGTCGAGTCAATCTACATCCTCTTCGTGCTCTGTTCGGATTTCGTCTTCGTCATCCTCTTCCCGCAATTCGTCGCCGTCATCCACGTGGACAAGGCCAACACGTACGGCTCTGCGGTTGCCTTCGTCACCGGTCTCCTGCTGCGACTCACGGGCGGAGAGCCAGCGCTACATATCCCTCCCTGTGTCCTCTATCCATACTACCACCCTGTCGACGGACAGCTCTTTCCGTTCCGCACATTAGCGTCCATCTTGACCTTCTTGGTTCTCGTCGCCGTCTCGTACATCACAGACGCCGTCTTCACCAGGGGTTACCTCGACAAAAAGTGGGACGTCTTCAAATGCTTCGTTGACGGCAAGCGGCGGCGGGGATTGGATGTGAAGAGTCATACCGCTCACTTTGAACCACTCAATGGATTCAAGACGGAGATTATCACGTACAAGGAAACGACCCTGTGATTCTGTTCTGTTCTCAGAAGGATCCTAATGAAATAGTACAATGCTACGAATATATTTGGCGGAAGTTAAGCCTGTAGGTTTAAGTTGCATCGTTACGTTGATCGGCGTGTTAAAGTCTTTCATAAAAACAAGACTCAAAGAAAGGAAAACGCCGGTCTTCTTTGTTGAAAAGAAAAATACTTTCTTTAATAGCGCTGATGGCAACGTTGTCGAAGTTTCTGTGTGAGTTTCATGTGAAAGAACATCTTTTCTTTGATCCTTTTAGTGCTAGGATCTCGTGTAGTCCTGAAAACTAGATTAGACGAGTGCAATGTATACTGCTCTTTAAGAATTTTGTACCAGACGAAATTTCCGCTAGACAGACATCATGGACATCGGATAATTATGATGCTGGTGTCAATCCATCGACATGAAATATAGTACGTAAACGCGGAAGAAGCCACTTGAACACAATAGATGTTGCATTGTATAGTATAGGAATATTAGGAATATCAAAATTTGTCCAATTTTACATTTTTTTTTAAGATCAAATCGATTCATTTCATTTGCAACTGAAAGTAATAAACATAGGTTGCATAACATCGTATTATTAAAAATCGTCCTTCACGATTTATCGTATTCCAGATCCGCTCCATACGCTTTGCGCATGCGTTTTATCGTTAGCAGGCTTTGCTTGTTTGCATTTCAAAGTTTCATAGGTCTCCAACATTTGCTTTTTTTTCATCTTTTTTTTTTTTGGGGGGGGGGGGGGAGGAGAGAACATGATTATGATAAGTCACCCCATTTCAAGCAAAGCAATGACCAAATAACTTTAAAACATGTGATGAAAATACTTTTCCTCTTTGTTCCAACAGAGGACAGTCATAAATGGACAGTTTCGACTGGGGGCCCAAATTCAAAACTTGTAGCTGATATAAGTTGATTCAGTTTCAATGCACGACAGTATCATTCACATTCAACAGCTTGTTAACACTGTGTTAGAAGAATTTGCATTCGATTGTATAAAATATTTTGTCATGCCTAAATGATCAGTGATCCAAAACCCAAAATGATCTAACTTTGAGTAAACCTTTAGTGAAAGCAGACAGACCTCTCGTTTCCTTTCTCCTTTCTTCTATCCTATCTCTGCGCAAGTCATCCATTCCTCCTATGTATTTTTCCGATATTATGTATTACGTACCAGGGCTAGCTGCATGCAAATCAAGCTAGGCTTAAAGTGTATTCATTGTATCGCTGATACGTTTTGCTGTACATTGTAAATTGTGTTACCAACTTATGTTTATGTATATACATGGCACCAACAATGTAGGCCTACATGTATATGTGTGTGCATATACAATGATAATGCAGAAACCAATAAATCAAATCAAATTAGATCTCTATGTAACGACCATACATAGAGATCTGTGGTTCGAACGCACAGGACTTTTACTAAGCAATGTTGTGTGTTATCATGCCGTCCCCTCAAGCAGAGGCACAACACTCTGTCATTCGGATAGAACATTGATTGGGGTGGGATTTCACGGAGCACGCGAACGATTTGCGAAGGACGCGAATGACAAAATCCAACATTCGGAAAAGTTTTTCTCCGAATGTGTTCCGACAATGAAGCCGAAAACTATTCTTGCGCAATTTGCGCGAAGTTTCCACGACGTATGTGCGAATGTTGTGTGTATCATTGCTAAAGTACAGCATGTTACGTACACGAAGAACACGCGACGGAAATGCGAACAACGAAAAATGTTCAATAATCATGGGAGAAAATGTACCCAAGGAGTGGTGGAAGCTGTCTTAAGTTGATTTTTTTTTTTCGTTCCTCTATTCTCCTTTCTTTTTCTCTCATTTCTCTATCGTGTGCTTGCCTACATTTTTTTTCCCTAGGACCTATCTCCACTAGTAAAGCATTTCATTTTTTTTTTTTGCAGTTCCTCTAACACATAATCTCTATATACAGTTCAAATGAAATTTTGCATACTTTAGATTAATATAATTATTAAGTTTATTCTGCGATTTTTTTTTTGTATATCAAACATGTCTTTTTCTTTGGTAGTCTTTAATTTCTTTTGTTACTGTAGTTGTTAATGATTGTTTGATGTTTAGATGTATGGTACGATTTTTATTTGTAGAAAACGTATAGGTCATACATCCCCAAACGTGCGCCAAACGTTCGCGAGAATGTCTCAAAAGGTACGCGAACAGTTTGCGATTACGTCGTAAAATGATCGGAAAAACTTCGCAGATTTCGCGTAACATACGCGAGACATTCTCCAAAGTTTCGGAGTCTGTTTGGGGTTTCACGAACATTTTGCGAACACCGCGCGTGTCTTGCGAAGGTCTTGCGCATATGACGAGGCTTTAAAGACACTTTCGAGAACAATTCACGAGCAAATCACGACCAAGTGTGCGGAAAAGGTTCGCAAAAAATTTCAAACTTTTTTAAAATCATCGCCGAAGTAAAAACGACATTCGCGAACAATTGACGACGCTTCCGAACCCTCACGTTCGTTTGGCGATCTTTTGCAGACTAAAATACGAATGCTGGATTTTGCCATTCGCGTCCTTCGCAAATCGTTCGCGTGCTCCGTGAAATCCCACCCTAATGGTGGTCCAGTATGTGAGAGAGTCACGACATACGCAAGTAAGAGGGCCCGCTTCATTCATTCATCGCATATAGAGCAGGTGCATAACCCGGTGAATGGTCCTGGATATCCATCCATCTTGTCAGATGAAAAACAAAAACAAAAACAAAACAAAAAACAAAAAAAGCAAATAAACAGACAAACAAAGCAAAATATACTGCGCCTATTAACAGACCACCTGTTATTCTTGTTTCTACTGTAGGCGTATGAGTGAAATTCAGCAAATTAAGGTTCACCCGACGTTCACAACCTTAAAGTTTTTAGCTCGTAGTTTAGCCCTGCATGTAGTTGCACTCGAAAGTTAGCATTTTAAAGATTGGTCGATGAACTGGACTTACAATAGCTTTCTTAGGTTTTACGCTCCATCCGCAAGGTCCCCACTCGTAGTTTGACATCGTGTGATGGATAATCAACGAACTGGAAAGTTATTGTGACCCCTCCGTGAACCATGATTATCATTTCCCCTAGCATCCGGGTCAACCTCCAGGTGTGTGTTGTACACTACTGTATCGTTATGTTATAATCATCGAGTGGGACTCTTGCCAAAAAGTTTAATCCTAGGGATAAAGTGTCGTGTGGACAAGCGCAGTAGTTTAAAACTAGCGAGCTAATCATCACAAGTTTAAAACTTCGAGTTGATTTTAAAGACTAGAAAAGTCGTGTTAACGTAAGTACTAGCTAGGTTCACACGAAGTTTCCAATAACACCGGGACGTTCGCTCTCCATTCGTCATCCAGCTGGCGTGATCTCTCATCCTGTCGCAGCTTTCGCTCAATGTGCAATTCCACCCCATGTTTATGGTGGCTTGTTAGATTAAAACTAAAACTAAAACTACAACAACAACAACAACAACGACGACGACGACGACGACGACGAAGTTGTTGAATCTAAAATATGATAATTCTCAACATTATTAAGTAGCACCCGTATTATGCAATGTTTATGTTCATTCTTCCGAAGGTTCGTTATTCCGAAGGATCTAGTTCCGAAAACGAAAAAAAAAAGTTTCTTAATCCGAAGGTTCGCTTATCCGAAACCGAAATAAGGTTCGTAATCCCAAAGGTTCGTAAATACGTACCCTTTTTTCAGTTTCTTATTCGTAAACCTTCGGAAAAGCGAAACTTACTTCATTTTCGGAATAACGAACCTACAGAATGACGCAAATTCTACCAATTGTTGACTTCTTTAAAGGGGGTTTATTGCTGATACATCACTGACTTTATTTTTTTTTTTTTGATTTGCAATCTCTTATCGCAATCTTTAGGTACCCATAAAAGTGTTTTGAGAATATGAATTCCTCGCTTTATCTAAAGTGCACATGATATGGCTGTTAGGGATAATAATGAGTTGTGCCGTGTAAACGTTTCTTGCAGTTTATAGCTATTTAAGAGCTTACCTATTGTGAATGAACCTGTTCCCGTTCTATTTATACGACTTTGAACTTCGGATTAGATTAACTGTCTTAAATTCATGTTCGCTATAAAGGTTCCTTATCGTACATACGTTACATTGTATCATTGGACCTATTTGCAGGTCTCCCTTGAAAAACAAGTTCTGAATGGGAGTACCCTGCCTTTAAAGGCATTATTTACAATCTGCAGATGAAACAGAACCCATGCAGCTTTAGTGCTTCAAAATAATTCCAAAGTTTGAGTTAAGAATAAAAACAATCAATGTAAAAACTGGAATTAGTATAATCTATATTAAGTATTTTTAGATATACTAAATATGAACAATAGTTGTAATAAAAGTGTTTCCTGGCTAAACCATCTACAGTTATGGTTTATTGAGAAAAATAGTGACATCTCCTTATATTTTAGGCTTTATTGCAAAAAAAAATATATATGGTAGGATGTTTTGTGATACAAATGACCTAAACATATGCATCAAAAGTGATATTTTGAACATTTTTATATCACTGTTCCCAAAGGTAAACAGGACCTTTAAAATTTTCTTGAGATATGAGAGCTGTTCCACTTCTCCTACATCCAAGTTCACCCCAGTCTCCCCTCAATAAATAAGTGAATAGACGAATAAATACATTGGAATTGCCATGTCCTATATACGGCGGATATTGTGGTCTTTAGCCTTGAAGGTAGTGTGGTTATGTTGTTTCATTATATTTTGTTTGGGAATACAATGTATAAGTAAGATACAACGTAGCTTCTTCGCACAATGGATGAAGTTATGGACACGCTTCGTATATTTTCATATAGGTTCCTATGTTATGTATATGATAAATTATATATATATATATATATATATATATATATATATACATTTTTTCTCTCTCTTCTTTCCTTAAAACACAACAACAACAATATATATATATATATATATATATATATATATAAGATTGCAGCGCCCCAGACTCAAGCGGGTTGCGTATCTGATAGTCAAATTACAGTAATATTACTTTTTCGGTTTGCTTTCCAAGCGTGGCTGTGCAATGAATGGGACAAAAATAGATTGTGAATTTCCGCAGCAACTACAATGAAGGGATTATCAAATTAAGCTGAGATTCCTCACGCTCTATAAGCACATGTTTTCCGTGACTAGTATCAACTTTCAAGGCAGTATCGCTTTATCCTTTCAAAAGTTATCAGAGTTGAAAGGGAAGAATGTGTTCAGGGTTTTCAAAGAAATGTTTGCCTCTATAAGACATACCTGATCACGCTACTCTCACAAGAAAAAAACGTAGAAAAACTGCTGAAAACACACTTTCCTACTCATTTTATGATCCCAAACTCAGGAATATTAAATGTAGAAAGAGAATAGCTCTTTCAGAAAATATGAAAAAGTCGAGATTTCACCCTTTTTATGCCTCACGTTATATCAAGAGGTGCGACTTTTTGTTGGTTTTGTGATGCATGGTCACATATAGCTATTCTATACGAGAGAGAGAGAGAGAGAGAGAGAGAGAGAGAGAGCGCAGTAGAGCTGTGAAATATTCCATGCCAGGAAATTGAACAATGCCACTGAGACAAACCACATTAAAGTCCTTTCGTTTATTTTTTTTTTGTATTTTGTACAATCGAATGCAAATTCTTCTAACAAGCTGTTGAATGATATCCACCTGATTTTTCTTTTAAAATTCAGTTAAAAATATATTACACCAAAAAAAAAACTTGTTGCCATTTTGCTAAAATTGCATTTTACTTCAAACAAGAATTTTAAAAGCCAAAAAAATAATCAGCATGAACGAGGTCACTGTAGACGTGTGTGCAGTGACATGCCTGAGCGGTCAGCTGTGTGCATTGGTGCATGCTCAGTATGTGTGTGTGTGTGCGTGAGTGTAATATACAGCAGTCAGTGGGGTTCACATCCTCTTTCAGTGTGTTTCATATCTTTGTGCACGCTGCATTATGTGTGGTAACTATAGTTGACAAGATTTTGAAGTTGTTACCAATCTGTGCAGGTTGTGTATCATGGACTAGACATCTGATGCACCATGAATGTAGTTTTGAAGTGTATTTTATTCAAGAGGCTTCTTTTCTGATGTGATATGTAATACTATAAAAATTCTTTCAGCTTTCAATGCAAAGTCCTCTTGCATGTCACAATTCATTTGATACAGCAATGGTGCACAACTGATAAACGTGCAATGATCAGTTCAATTTTAAATGATTTTTTTTTTGTTAATAACATATTTTAACATCGATACATACTCGAAGACGATAGGACTTACAATGAAGGGGTGAATGGGGGTGGAGTCTGGATATTAATGAAAAGTTTTAATTGGACAAAATCTTAGTCGCTATGCGGGAACAAAGGCGGGACTAGTTTTAGAAAGAAGGTAGTATATTCATATAGCTATACTTCATTGTAAGTATGTAACTCTATATATATTCTTGGATTTTTGGCTCAGCAACAATGCCCGTACGAGTGACAACCATACAGGCATTCGAGGGCTGCACAGTTGCTTAGTTGTACGGTTTCTTGCGTTCTGATTAGTTAAAACCTGACGTCCTTCCATGGCTGTATAGTTGCATAGTTGTACTAATTTCGACTCGTCTAGCCCGCGAGAAGTTCTCTGGGTTTAGTGACCTTACGACGTTGACAAAGGTTTGCGCTCTCTGAGTGTCCCCAATTCGGTGACACGTCATATGCTCCTGCGACAATATTACTGCTCCGGTCTTATTTCCTCCAAGGACTTAGGGTTAGGGCTGTGATTGCGTTTTAGGCTTAGTGTGATTTTAGGATTTGGATTAGGGTTAGGGTTATGTTTGAGGATAGAATTTATGTTATATAGGCTTAGCGTGCAGATATTTCATGGGAGCAATTATCGCAGGAACAAATGTCATGGAATCCCTAGTTCATATACTGCAGTTGTCTACGGAAGTAGAGATGAAGGAATGGGAAGGGGACTGTCATTCTATGACATGACACTTGCATATAGCATATCATTTATCATGGAGATAATATGAATGTATGTGAACCATTTCTAACCAGTGTAAAGTTGTTAGAGATAGCATTGAGAGACATCAATTAACACATCAAACGAAATAAGAAATCGCGAATTGCGTGTTTCGTTAAAGGGGCATTTCAGACGATTTTCATAATTTCACATCATGTAGAACATAAATCAACAGCTCCATGTATAGAAATGTGGAATATATTGTGGTCCTTGAGCAGAGAAACCAATACTAAAAAAAATAAAACTTAAACAAATTACACTGAACAGTGTTGATGACATAGGAACCTCACACATTTCAGAAATGCAGCAGTGTTATTCCATTACAATACCGCTTGCTTAACAAGTTCACCTGTGTAGAATCTGGTCATGCCTTTTTCTTTTGTTCTGCTTCCTTGGGCCCCAACTCATGCATTCTTATTGTGAGGCTGCCATGTCATCGTCCTTGTTCAGTGCAATTTGTTATAAATTTGAAAACATTCTTATTCCTCATCCCAACAATATAAATTCTGAAAATCTGTTTTCAGTATAACTAAGAGTTGTTCAAATGTAAAAGTCTGAAAATCATCCGGAGGTCTCCTTGAAGGTTCGCGAGCTGACTGAAATCCCAAACATGAAATTCCAAAATGAGCCACTTCATCGAAATTCGTAGAGTCCTAGAACAAGTTTGGGATAAGAACAACAAGAAGTTTAGGAAAGAGAGATCTTAAAGGAGAAAAAGAGTTTAGTAAAGCAAGAACTTTCTACTCATATAGGAGAAGCAATGGAATGCGAGGGACAGCTAGAACAACAAGAAGCTCTACACCGGAAGTGCGTGGTGTTTTATTTGTCCTTGTCTTTGATAAAGCCAGACTTGATGAGCAACAATATCAGACATCAGGAAATCACAAGTAGTGGTCAAACGTCCCTGAACATCAGATCTTAGATTTGATTGTGGTCTCACAGCTGTAAACATTTCCCCTGTATGATCCGTTAACAATGGTTAAGAACAGAAATACGCTGTTTTTGTTCTTCAAAGACGGGAAAGGTCAATAATTTGCTTATCAACGTTTTTTTTTTTTTTGTTGTTGTTGTTGTTGTTTTTTTCAACAGTGAACCTTTCAATTCTGAAACTTGCAAAGGTGATTTATATCATATGGATACATTAAGTCTAGGGGGATCCCTCATGCTGGAACACTTGTATTTTCTTGCTATTTTTCCCTTTTTTTACCAAGTAAAGTGGTTGTGCACGTGAACGGCAGAACTTATACCCACGTTTACTCAAGTACATAATATGCAGAATTTAGAGAATTGATATAAAATATCCAAAAAAAAGTGAGATCACGAATAACGTATTATGTTGGTTCACGAGCTGAGTGAAATTCGAAGTGAAAAACTAATAGGAAAAGATGAAGGGCAAATAAATCTAAAGTGACTCAGCACTATAGTACAATCAGGGAGCTGACGTTTATAACAGCTGCGGTCACGCTGGCAGCAATTCGAGATCTTAAAGGGATCGTATAGTTTTGGTTGAGACCTAACTTCAGGTTTCTAACATTTTCTGGTGAGACAATGGGAAACCTCTTATGAAATATGAATGAGCATGTAATTCCAAGAGGAATTCAACGTTTATTTGACGGAAATTGGCTTTGAAATGGCTCAGATATCCAGCAAACAGAGCAATCCTATAATAAAAGGTGGAACCCACCTTTTATTAGGCTTGCTTTGCTTTCCTTTTTTTTTTTTGATGTCTCAGCCATTCCAAAACCGATTTTCATCTCATAAAACTTTGAATTCCTGTTAGAATAGTTTATATGCTCTGTATTATTTCATAAGTGGTTTCTAGGTGTCTCGCAAAAAGTTAAAAGCCCAATCATCATCTCCACCAATTCTATAATCGTCCCTTTAAACACGTTAAAGATCGCGATCTTAAACTTAGCGATCTTTTCAAGCGTGACCGCCTTCTCTCACAACACCCCGGTGCAACGATGACAAAAGATGAGCAGGATATAATGGTCGGAAAGAGAACGACACGAAGTTTACGTATGAGAGATCTATACACGTATAGAGGAACTTTAACCCTCTGCACGCCATGATTATAAATAGTAAAATATGTATTCAAAGATACACACAAATGATACACATGTCATCCTACAACTGAAAACATCAAACACTGGTAAAGATGAAATAAAATAAATTAATCAATCAATATCAATTATATGTATCCAAACACCCAAATCCCCTTTTAATTGTTCATTTTGACATTATTATCTGTATCAATTACATTTCAATGCTATTCAAACAAATCTGTCAAACTACACAATAAACATACACATTATATCACATACATTATACATCGCTAAACCTATGCAGCGCAAATACATACCGATGCGGAGAAACGAACTAATCCAAGCATGTCCCATATACACCACCTCACAACCGTCATACTATCATACCTCCCCAGGTTCATCCGACACGCTCACAAAACGAAAGCAAAAATGAGTCAAAGTAATTATTTCTTGGAATTTGTATCAGTGTGTATCAGTTTAGATTCCAGTCACATATCAATAAAACAAAATGATAATGGAAGATGGACATGACACTTAAATTGTGTTAAGTGAGGAGACCGTGCATGTTCAGGATTTTTGTTTTGCTTTGTTCTGTGTGTCATTGTTTTTGCGTGACCCCACGTCACACATCCCCCAAAATCAACAAATGTTAAACCTGATGAAAGAATGAATGGTCGAGTACGTCTTACTCGACCTTCTAAAAATACTAAAAATGTAGATTTTTTCGTCGAACGAGATCATAGATATATGAACATACAGTATACCGTATGTCAAAAAAAAAGTTACAACGGGACCCTCCGCAACCATAACTTTTAAAATCGTGAACCGATCTAAATACATTTTCAGGGTATGAAACTATAACTTATTACCCACATCTTGCAGAAAACCCCATCCGATTTGCTTCAGTGGTCAAAGAGAAATTTCATTTTCATTTCATTTCATTCATTTATTTATGCACGGCACATACTTCAGCCCGTAGGCTGTTCTTCCGCTGGTCCGTGCGGATAAAAAATACAACATAGATATACATTTTATACAGAAATGATCAAAGAAACCAAACAAACAAAAACAAAACTCATACTTAAAAACCGAAAAAAAAACATGTAGAAAAAAACCACAATAACATGTTGATGAAACTGCGGCACACATTTCGACAGAAACAAACATGATCAATCAAAGATAACCATGTACAATTATACAAATGATCGCCGTAGTTTAAAATGAAATGAGTTCAGGAGAGAGAGAGAATGAGGGAGACAGACAGAAAGAGAAACACAGAGAGAGAGAGAGAGAAAGAGAGAGGAGAGATAGGGAGAGAGAAGCACATACAAAGGGGGAAACTGAAAAAGTTGTCAATTAACAGTTTCGGTCAAGTGCGTTTTTAAAGCTTACAAACGTTGGTTTTTGTTTCAATTCCAATGGTAACTTATTCCAATGCATTGATCCAGAATATGTCAAACTTTTATGTTTGAAACAAGTCTTAATCAAAGGTAACACAAAATTTAACGATGAATTCCTTACGTTATAGCTGAAAACTTTAAGTTGAAACATATCAAGCAAATATTTCGGACAAAACTTGTGTGCAATTTTATACATAATTTGTAGAGTATGTTTATGTCGCCTCTTATCCAGTTTATCGATGGGGAGTGCTGTGTATAATAAATCAGTGGGCAGGCCCGTAGCCAGGGGGGTGCGTCGGGTGCGTACGCACCCCCCCCCCCCCCAAATTCTGAAAGGTCCACTTTTTCATAATAACGGTTTTTAGCAATTCTCAAGATAACAATCCAAATAAATATAAAGAGACATTATATGCTACGTAAATGTGGAAGAGTACGTTTAACAATGTTAAAAATAATTGTACGAAACCCTTTTGTTATATGAACCATCGGATCGTCCCCATGCACACAAACACAAATGATATGTATCAATTTGTGCGAGCTATTACATATTGAAAACTTTCGGTCATCTGCGAAGCCGCGCTTCCGCGCGAACGCTACAACACGTAAAACGGGTCAAAAATCGACGCATTTTTCCACAAAATCTGCCATAACTTTTAAACTGTTTAAGAAGCAAACTTGGGGCGCCCGGATTCTGAAAGTGGACACTTTAGGAATTATTTATGTGTATATATCTTTATTGTAACATTTGTAGCAGTGACGCAAATTAGATCAGAAAAGTGCCTTATGAGTAGAATTGTCTATGGCGAACAGTCCAAATTTGACGAATTTGAGCATATTTTGCCGTCTTGCAATTCTTCCAGACGGGATATCTCGAGGACGGAAGATCGCACAAACTTGGGGCGCACGGTTTCAGAAAGTAGAGGTTCTGCCCATTTTTGTGACATAAGAATCTTGTCCATTTGTTGAGCAGTCCTGACGCATATTTGCAGTAAAGCTAGACTACCCATTCACTATTGCTGTCATAGGGAACGTGTACAATCCATACAGAACTATCACGTGACGAGACTACCAACGAAAATTTGAGCCGTTGACCTTCACTGTCTGCCGTTGTCAGCAGTGTGAATTCCTGTGATTTCAAGCTTTTGTTTCTCGCCAAATATCATTTTCAACGCAATATCCAGACACAGTTGTATGTGAGACATTATCTATATTGACATTAGCCTTATTGACAACATAACTGTTAAGTTTGGGAGCAAAAACGACCAAATACATTCCACATTCCATCTCATTTTTCGATGATGGCTGTAGTCGGACTGGTGCATTTCCTTCGGAGGTGGTAATAATGTAAGTAGTTGCAACGGTCACCTTGCCACCTGCTGTCTGCAATCGGGCGCTTATATACACGTGTTGTACACAGGTAATCAACTGAAATAATGTTGTAAAGGAATGATAAGGTCATAGACTATATCATTTCAACTGTAGATTTAACCCGATTTCTGTCGCCTACACACACATTATGCCATCAGCGGAAGTGTTTCCGCAGGAGTTGTTCCGATGGAAGCACAAGTACCAAACAAAACCCCCAATGAACGTCTGTCTACTGCAGCGGAAACAATAAAACAGTGTGATGCAGACATGTTTCCAAATGTTTTTACATTGCTAAAAATATGCTGCACCATCCCCACAACCAGCTGCGAATGCGAGAGAAGCGCCAGTGCCTTACGCAGACTGCACACCTATCTGAGGGCCAGCATGACACAAGACAGGCTGTCTGCTTTGGCACTCATGCATATCCATTACAACTTTGACGTTGATAACGAGAGGGTGGTGAAATTGTTCGCCAGAAAGCATCCCAGAAGACTGGAACTTCAAACAATGCTTAAAGACACTGCACAAGTGCACATTCAAAGGACCGGCAAATACTCCCCTCTAACTCCTGTTATGTAATCATCATTTTCTATTTTGGATGATTACTTGCCTGTCTCAATATATTGTTGATTATTAGTTATACATTTTCTCATGTTGTGACAGTTTGATTGGTTCTCATTTTGAAGTGAGCCAAAACCTAAGAACATTCTCACTTATCATTTCCAAAGAGTATTATGCAGGCACGCAAACTCAATTTAGTTGTATTTCATTTAAATGTAATGGGTAAGAGGGTATGAGAGAGAATGCTGAACTATGAAGTAAAATGGTAAAGTAAAAAGTTTGTCAGATAGTATTACAAAAGCCTGAATATTGCAAGAGCTCCCGGAGTAAAAACAGTCAGGGAAAAACCCTATGTATGATAACATTGTGAGAGCGTTATACTGCATTGTGACGCGTCGTTATTTAATTTACATTCTTTATTCATATTTTTCATAAAAAACACAGGTAATGAGCCGGATTGGGTTAAAATTCTCACTTACAGCTTTGTAGAAGTCTGAGTCAACAGTATCACACAGTACTTCATGACGTATTAGTACAAACGATTTCTTGAGCCTGCACCGTTTCAGGCTCTGTTCTGGATACGGCGGTAGAAACTCATTCTTTTTTGTTGTTTATTTTATCATTATTTATTAATCTCTTTTCTAACTTACAGGTAGCGGATTTCTTTGCAGGCCAAATTCGGAAATATAGTGTTGATTATTACTTATACATTTTCTCATGTTGTGACAGTTCTATTGGTTCTCATTCTAAAGTGAGCCAAAACCTAAGAACATTCTCACTTATCATTTCCAAAGAGTATTATGCAGGCACCCAAACTCATTTTAGTTGTATTTCATTTAAATGTAATGGGTAAGAGGGTATGAGAGAGAATGGAAAGTGCTGAGCTATGAAGTAAAATGGTAAGGTAAAAAGTTTGTCAGATAGTATTACAAAAGCCTGAATATTGCAAGAGCTCCGGAGTAAAAACAGTCAGTGAAAAACCCTATGTATGATAGCATTGTGAGAGCGTTAGACTGCATTGTGACGCATCGTTATTTAATTTACATTCTCCATTGATATATTTTCATAAATATCTCAGGTAATGAGTCGCATTTTAGTTGTATTTCATTAATGTAATGGGTAAGAGGGTATGAGAGAGAATGGAAAGTGCTGAGCTTTGAAATAAAATGGTAAAGTAAAAAGTTTGTCAGATAGTATTACAAAAGAAACTCATTCTTTTTTGTTTGTTTATTTTATCATTATTTACTTATCTCTCTTCTAACTTAAAGGTAGTGGATCTCTTTGCAGCCCAAATTCGAAAATGCCTAGAGACAGCTAGTAACCAAATATGCTACTATGATTTAATAAATAAGAAATAATCATTCCAGTATGTATCTTAGTGTGCACAGTAAGACAGATCAAATCAAATAGGAAAACATCTGAGCACTAAGCCTGAGGTCTGAATTTGCACTCAACTTCTTCCAATGGCTAACGGATGTTTAATTTTTGAATTTCACTGACCTCAAAATTTCATAAAGAAAACCTTCTTAGCATGATGGTTAATATGACATTTGACTGATATTGGAGATGTTTGCGAATCGGATCTCCTACCTTTAATATTATTAAATCTAAAATGATTATTTGAAAGTTCGGAAATGCTGGAAATATCCTACCACAAGGAGGCAAAATATAAATGGTTCACATATACAATTCATTTTGTTTTAAAAATTTTCTTATTTATTTTCGTTTTTGACAAACTCGCAAACCAACGGCTGATATACTGTATAGTAAAGTGAATGTTTCATCTTCCAAACAGCATCCAATGGGATGGAAAACTCCAACTGAAAGGTGGACACCGTGACCATACTCGCTTAAGAAAACGCGTAATAGGGGTCGTTTTTTCTCACGGATTAGATGGAAAGCGTGATGTACGAGCGTATATAATCAAAGGGTATCAAAAAGGCCGAAATTTGGGAAAATGGTATATTGTTCAATCATGATGAAGTACTTCTTTAGGGTGCAGGAAACATTTAAGGAATACTTGTTTTTAAGGCCCGAAAAAAATCATATGATCATTACTCGTTTAGGGGCCATTTTGAAAGTCCATGTATGAGCATGGTGTCCACCTTTTAATTGTCGCTACCCCTCCCGGGACAGTATCAAAGGACCGTTTTGTTAATTAACGCAATCCCCCCTTCCTTTAAAAATCCTGGCTTCAGGCCTGCTAACGCGGGTATACAATAGAAAAAATAAAAGTTAAAACAACACCAGGAAAATCACTATTCTCAATTTTGCAGCGCGCTACGCGCGCAGAGTCTCGAACACAATTAAACTTTGCAACTTCCTGGCAAAATGAGTTTTTACTATTTCCTAGATGAAATACCGTAACGCGATTGCATGCAACAGACAAAAATACAAATTTCCTCGAGACTTTGAAACGTCATTAAAACAGTCAAAATTCACACTTTGCGGCGCGCTTCGCGCGCAAATTCTTATACAACTTTTGTAGTTCGGTCGTCCAAAGAATATATATATATATATATAATTGTGTGTGTGTGTGTGTGTCTGTGTCTGTGTGTGTCATCATTGGTATTGGTGCCGAAGGTCCGTTTTTTTAGTGACCGCACCCCCCCCCCCCCCCCCTTGAAAAATCCTGGCTACGGGCCTGGTGGGGAACCTAGCTTGTACGTTCAGTACTGCACGCAGTGATCTATTTTGAAGAATTTGGAGTCTTTGAATATGAGATTTCTTTATATTCCTCCACACAACATCACAGTAATCTAATTTACTTTGAATAATTGATTTATAAAACAAAAGGGCTATATCATCAGAAATAAAAGACCGAATTCGTTTCAACAAGTACAAATTTTTCACTGTACTTTTACACAAATAATCAATATGTTCATTCCAGTCAAGTGATTGGTCAACATAAACGCCAAGATATTTACAACAAGAAACTTGTTTAATGGTTGTATTGTTAATTACTATATTGATATGTTGCTTTTTAACTCGCTTATGTGAACCAATTATCATAGATTCACATTTATTGGAATTTAGAACTAAATGATTACACTTCAGCCATTTAGATACATATTCCAAATCGGTATTAAGTTTGGTTTCAATCTGACTGATTCTCTCTCCAGAAAAATAAATACATGTGTCATCCGCGTACAACGCAACAGATGAATGCTGCAAACAATTGGGTAGGTCGTTAATGTAGATCATAAACAAAAGAGGACCGAGATTGGACCCCTGTGGGACGCCACACCTTACATTCAAAGGCTGGGATCTAACTGCATTGACTTCAGTGTACTGAAAGCGACCACTCAAATAATCCCCAAACCATTCACAGGCGAGAGGACCCATACCAATCAAGCGCAGTTTGTCAAGAAGTACAGAGTGATCGACTGTATCAAACGCTTTTCGCAGGTCAATAGTAACCATGCCAACGAGTTTCCCTGTGTCCATAGAACTTAACCAGTCTTCCGTTACTTTTAGGAGGGTGGTCTGAGTGGAGTGTAGAGAACGAAAACCAGACTGGTTTACATTGATAATATCAGCAGCTTTCAAATAAACATGAACTTGATTGTACACAATTTTCTCTAGTATCTTAGCGCAAAGAGGTAATATAGATATCGGTCTATAGTTATTCATATCAGTCTTTTTACCACTCTTCAAAACGGGTGTAATTCTGGAACATTTCAGTTTCATTGGCACCTTCCCTGTTCGAATGGACAGATTGAACATTTGGGTCAAAGGATTCGCAATATATTTAGAAATAGGTTTCAACAAAAACAATGGTAAATTATCACTTCCACAAGACTTTTTATCTGGTAATACGTCTATTACGTCGATTACATCTCTTTCCAAGATCGAGTGAAATTCAAACGAGGATTTTTGTAGAGCATGTCAGGAATCCCTTCCCTCCAAGTTCTGTCCATTGTGTTTACACATAAATATGTAGTTCCAAGAGTATTCAAGTGCAAAACTTGGAAGAATCAGACCAATGAAATATTTTACAACGAGCCACATTTCTCTGTGACCACTCAACCAAATTGAATGGAGTTTTCTGCAAAATATAGGTAAGATGCTATATTTTCAGACCCTGAAATAGCATTCAGACATTGGAAGTTATCAATGCGAAAATCCAATTGTAATTCTTTCTTTTTTGGGGGGTGGGGGTGGGGGTGGGACATAAAGAAAAGATGACGAAGTAGGGTAGTAATGCATTTCAGTCCAACAGCGCTATTTATTCAAACCAAATTTTCCACGCATACACACGTCTTCTTCAGGGTCGACATGAACAAAATATGTATGTAAAATATTATATATATATATATATATATATATATATGTGTGTGTGTGTGTGTGTGTGTGTGTGTGTGTGTGGTGTGTGTGTGTGTGTGTGTGTGTATGTATGTATGAGTTAACAAATTATATGTACCTTAACTTATTTTGCTGCCTTTACAATGATAGTCAACAAGTCAGGACAAGTGTCTAATCACACGGAAACAGATTGAGTACATAGCACGGTACGCTATCTCCATACTCCCCTATTTTGTTCCTCACGTTTAAACACAAATTACAAAAAAAAAGAAGAGTTTTTCTTATCATGGTCCAAAACTCTCCAAAGAGTTACCTCTTCCTGTCCAGACGCTGAGTTGATTACTCTTTTTGAAAAAAAAAAATCGTCGAACATTATTGGATACCCTAAGATATTAGTCTGGCTAGCAAAATTGAAAATCATTGTTTTTGTTTGCTTTGCTTTGTTTATTTGATTGCGTATTGCGGTGGTATGCATAACACACGCTGGTACCGATTACGTATTCACAATAGCTTGCATCCTTTGTAAAAGAGTAATTTGCACGTACTGTATATATTTTGTTTATTTTGTATGCAGGGCTTCGTTATACAGCGGGTCTACTGAATATCAGTAAAACTGATCGGAATTAAAGTCCCTGGTAAAAGATGTGAGTGAATAAAGAAATAAATTCCAGGGGTGCTATCTTGACCTTATACGCCAGCATTCACAAACTCTACCAAAAGAGATGTTTATAGCAAGTTTCCCAAAATTTATTTTTAGAATATTTTCGTATAGAACGGATTCATCAAATTTGATTTGAGTTATCAACAAAATATTACAAATAGGACAGTTATCGGATAATAGCATTCCGACAGAAAGTATACCATACACTGGACATGCGTTCTGTAGCGAAGATGGTGTTTTGAATAGGGATGTTACGTTGTAGCCTCACCCTCCCCCTTCTTCTTCTTCTTCTTGCGGATATCAAAATCCTGCTAAACGAAAGCTGCGAGCTGTAAATGAAAAGAAATGAAAAATTACAATCTGTAGTATATACACAGAGGCACAATAGAATGAGAAAAAGAGGCGAATGAATCATACTGGTATTGTTTGAGGTGGGTAGTTTAAAAAATAGTAATTCAGAGAAGAGAGACAGGAGAGTGAGAAAAGCAAAGACGGCTTGACCAGTAGAGAAAGATTTAGTAGCAAGAGTTATATGGCCCAAGCGATAGACACCAAGTAATACAGGTCCACTACAGTACGTTGGACACTACTACAAAGTGCTTAATATACACGGGCCTATGAGCTCAGCACTAGGCAATTAAAAGGACCATGAGCTCAACACTAGACATAAGAGGCCCACTAGCTTGACACTATATAGGCACAAAGAGTCCATGAGCTCGACACAGTATATACAATGATGATGTAATGTTAGAGTTCATGGGACTTTTTTGCCTATATAGTTTCGAGCTCGCTGACCTCATTTGCCTTGCTGGTGTCAGGCTCATGCGCCTTATTTGCCCAGTGTCTACAGTTCTTGAACCTTATCTATACTATAGCCTGTGGGCCTATTTTAGCTGACATCGAGCTCATAGGCCTTGTTCACTTAGCGTTTAGCTCGTGAGCTGTGTTGTTTGTATGACTTCTAGGTGTTTGACTCGTGACGTGCATACGAATTACATGGGCATGTAATTCGTTATGAGTGTCACTGAAACAGCACTTGTTTATTCGTCGTGTACTAGTACTAGATGCAGTATTTACTGTTCCAGTTAAAGCCAAGTGCTGTGCAAACAAGCGTTGAGGAGCATGTTTGATAGCACTGCCATCATCA
Organism: Diadema antillarum; assembly: GCF_040938485.1. Classification (NCBI taxonomy): domain Eukaryota; kingdom Metazoa; phylum Echinodermata; class Echinoidea; order Diadematoida; family Diadematidae; genus Diadema; species Diadema antillarum. Next base: position 3,336,801 of record NW_027271086.1, on the reverse strand, counting down.
CATTTCCCCAAACATTATTATCGTTGAATAAACGTCGGGGACAATAAACATGCCCCTTACTGGTGCGATACCGGGAGTCATTCGTCGCGATGCGCTGCAATATGGGCCGAATGCATAAACGCTATTGCTTGTGCTAGCCTTTTACTCGAATCCGTATGCATAAAAAGAGCAATTGCTTGCAAGCAGAAGCTTTTGCTAGCAAGCACAAGCTATTGCTTGCTGCCCGCAAGCAATTGCTGAGAGACCAAGCATTTGCTTAAAAACGTATGCATAAAACATACCATTTGCTAGTTCTTGCTAGCAATTGCTTACGATTTTCGAAGCTCTGTAAAATGAGCTTGAGCTTTTGCTTAACCGGAACGTTCCCTTTTAAGTATCATTTTCATATTTATGAAAGAAAGACCACACTTGTGAAGGAGTGGTATAAATCTACAAGAAATTACTCATAAGTAGTGTAAGAAACTTTTTCATTTCAACAACGGGAATGTCCAGTGGTTAGCACGCAAAATGTGATGAAAAACAGGTAGGATGTCTGACTTCAGTGTAGAGCGAGGAGACCTCTCTCCACGTGCGATCTGGCAGATCCGGGCTGCTGTAAGCTGCAGTGATGGGAATCAGCCAGTAATACGTGTGTGTGTGTATAGATGTGTGTGTATGTGTCTGTGTGTGCATTTCATAGCTCTTCTGCTATGTCAGGAAACGTTTCCACACACACATGCCCTTTCAAATACTTGAGTACATGCTGTCACACTCGCCTTTGTTCTTGTGTTCGCACAGGCGTGACATCCCTTTTGTTGAAAACTCAAGCAATTGCTTGTGCGGGACAAGCAAAAGGTATTGGCATAAGCAAAAGATTATGCATATGGATTTAAGCAATTGCTTGAGCTAGACCTTTTGCTAGACGAGCTTGTGCTTTTGCTTGAAGCAATCGCTTACAAGCAATTGCTTGTTTTATGCATTCGGCCCATGGTCTATAGGATATTCAGTAACGCATGTTTATACTAGGTTTTCAATCTACGGAGACAGAACTTCCATAATCAATCAAAATTACAGGCAGGTAGCATTTTTCTTCCCCTTAAAATGGACCTTGCATCAAATAAGCACCCTCGGATTAGCTGCATTTAGTGTACAAGATCTTCAACAGCTCCACACTATCATTGAAACATTGGAAGGTCTGAGAATAAACCTTCAGGAATAACAATAGTTATGTTTAATTGGTGCATTAACAAGATAACTACTAGCACTTAAAATTAATGATATCACATTCCACGTACATCAAAGTTAAGCAGCAGGCCAGTTAGTTTCACAGCCAGAAAATACGATTAACAAAAGTTTTTTGACATGTTATGTAGTATATCCAAATATTACAGCACCTTCGATAAACGTGCAAGTGTCATTGTTCTTTCACAGCAGGTACAAGACAAACACACGATTTTAATGTTCTTGTTTTGGTTTCCGTGTCTTCATGCGATGTTGAACAAGATCAACCTCTCACGAGTCTCACGTTCAAGGCAAAATAGATTTATTTTAAAAAAATCCTCGTATATCATTTACGCCACAGCCATCTAAAATCGATTTCATAGATGATACTACTACTTATAATGTGGTTATAATAAACACGTTCTTTTTAAGGTATTTTCTTTTTTACCGTAACACTTTTCACGAATAAAAGTACATTTTTGTGACTTCGTAAAACATTTATTTCCTTATAATTTCCGCATTGATGAAATGTGCCGACAGGAGATAAATTTGTACACACGTACTCGTATTATTGGAAAATTGCAAGGCCTTCACAATTATATGGGAGCATCGGAGGATTCCAACTTTTATCTTACACTAACAGACATCCCTCCATCAACTTGCAGCCTCTCCTGTGCCAGTGATCAACATCAGATCAACCTCTGGAGCAGTAGGAAGTGATGGAGGTTTCCATTTTCCTTCATTGCCGGGGGGAAGGGGGGGGGGGGGGAGGGAGGGGACCAAACCATAGCACAGGTTTGTATCAGTCAGATGAAACAAAACATTTATGTCTTTCGTTTGATACCTTTTTATTTTTGCAAGAGCAAAGTGAATAGAAAGTTTGCGATTAGCATTCGGATCAAAACTCAGGGGGTGTAAAATTTTTATGGGATGAACATGCACAACTACTCAGTTTAATTCAATGTTCAATCTTTTCACCATCGTTTCAGAAAAAAAAACAATGAAAATGTTGTCAAAGATGCTTCATCATAATCATGCAAAGTAGATAAAACAGCGACAGAATATTGGCATGATGGTGGGAATCCAACGATAAGCGGTGCTTATAAAATAGAATATAACATGATCTATAAAATACAAATATTGGCCCAGCATAGACGGAAAAGAAAAGAAAACAAAAGTTCGTTATGTATATGTACAGGTCAAACTGGAAGCAGATGTGATGGAACAAAATATACGAATATTTTGAAATAGGTTCTTTCAAAATGAACCAATCATCCGAACTGTTCAATTTTGCATTAACTACCTTCATGAGATCACTCACAGGATTATGCTACACGAAATTTCGTCGACTAATGATCAGAACGTGACCACATACTATCATAAGATGAAGAAACACGCATTCAAAGTCATAATTATCAAGAAACAGAAGGGACCCTTACAAATATGAAGACCTAGTCTTGCTTTCTAAGTCTCCTGTAAGCAACGACTATTCCTCACTAATATCACGCATTTTAGACCAAGTTTTACGAAATACTGAAACAAAGACCTGTTGCCCCTTTATTGTCCATTCGCATTATTTGTTCGTCCAGTGGACGAATTCTCCCCCCCCCCCCCCACTCTGTACCTGGGGAACAAATAATTTACATTTGATTGGCTTTTTTTCGGGGGGGGGGATCATGGCATCTTGCAAACGAATCACAAGGACATGATGTCGCACCTTTGGTAGCATTTGTTCACTTAATTAATGAGGCCTCATATAATTCGCGGACGACTAGGGTGCCTGATGATCGAGGTCCAAAGTCGTGCGATTGTTGGAAGGAAAAAGCGCAACATTTTCATCAACCTCGACGCTTTGGACCACAACAGCAAGGTTTGTGGTGATAGAAGCTTCTTAAGTAATCTGTGCATATTTAGTCTTTTGATAGTGAGGAGAAAGTAAGGGATAATGGTCCATCAAACGAACGAATAAAACTGTTGATTTTGTTATCGTCATTGTTTATATCCCCGACTCTTATTTTGACGACTTTTTGACCGACCTTTTCTCGAGACAGAACTCGTCTAATATCCATACATTAACATTCATTTGATGCTCTTGTTATTGATTTGCTTGACAATGTCGTATCTTTGCTTTGCTTGATAAAATTCTTTAATCAATAATGAAGCATAATCATGCATGTATAAGTAGACGAAGTCGTGAGAAAGGGAAACTCCTTTAAAGTGGAGTTAGGAATCGCAATGTGAATCGCAGAGAAGTATTTTGTCGGACGCCTGTCGGTGATCAGGTGGTCATAGGTTCGAAATCTGCTCGGGTGTAGATGTATATGCTCATGACTTCTTTTGTCATAGCTACCACTAAACACTGATCAATTCAGTGCTTATTTACGTCGATGTAGGGATAATTTGTCAGTAAGTTGCAGTAAAAACATCTCGACACAAGAATTTCATCAATTTTAATGTTTTGCCCATTGTGCAACCACATGGCTTCGACTACCACGTATTAGTCCCAGTAACGACAAGATTCCTGTAGCACCATAAATACTGTGATTCAAAACGTTCGTCATGATTTGTCCTAGATATGGCGGCTTTCCCGTGTGACTAATGAATTGATTAATTGATTTCAATGTTCTTTGGTCTTTGGAAATTATTTGTCTCTCTCTTTTTTTTTTAATAAAATAATAGTCAAACCTGTCGCAGCGGCCACCTGCTTAATACGGTTACGTTAAAGATCTTCATGGCGGCCACCTGTCTGTGATCTTGCTTTTATTATTCTTGTTGAAGCGAAGAGTGGCTATGATCAAAATTAACACCTGCATATACATACACATTTACTCTTACATTTATAAAAGATACCATATGATATGACATTTTGTTTACTTGAATGTGAGTTGAAAAGAGTGAAAAGTTAGGCGAACTATCAGGAGACGTAAGACCAGTTTGATATTTCATGCAATACATCATAACGTCATAAACGTGGTATTCCTCCATGGAATAGTCGACAGTCAGGATGGCTCCAAAAAAAGTACAGATGGCATTTTTTAAGAGACGAATTAAAGTTGTTGTTTGCGGGAGAACATTTTGTAAAGCGCTATGATGTCGTTTTACGAATTCCTCAGCTGTTGTGTTACATATCTGTCGTAAAAATATTATTCATTTTTGACATCTGCAGATAGGGGTATCATCGAGGGCAAAGGTCACCACCATACTGGAGCTATCTATAGACGACATGTAGCGTTGAAATATGTTGAGACCACTGTTAGAGTTTGTTGGAATACTCAGTTTCTGGCCATCTACACTATGTGCAATAATAACCATGTGGTTTATCTCCATGGTGAGGCCTAGCGTTTAGGACGTACACACAACATAGATGCTTCAGACGGAGAATACTATACTTTCGGGGTGGCTTGCCAAGTTTGAATTAACGAACCCTGTTCCACTTTCGGATTAAGGATTGCCTAGGTATGTGGAATGTGTGTTTCGGAATAACAAACATTTTACTTGATTTTCAGATTAATGAACCTTTGGAATAATCAAGGAGGTTCAAGAGAATGGAGTCACAACCGTCTTATTTCCTTTGCTAGATGTTCGATGCCGCCGCTCAAGAATATTTGAAGCATGTGCCAAACAGGATCTGCCAAGCAGATGGGAAGACAATTGACTCGTGTCTCATTGCATAATCACCAGCCACTTTCTAGGAAAGATGCGTCTTTATGATGGTAATTACTTTCGCTATCCCTTCTTATAAAAGGTAGGTGGTAGAGAGCGGAGGATGCGCGAATAGAAATTGTGCAAAAAAAATGCTGAAATAAAGGTAAAAATTACTCGACTGGGCATACCCGGGCACTAATCTGATACAATAAAGAATTATATTAGTCATATTTGTGGAAATTAAGTGGAAAAGTGATGAAACCGGCTTTCCAGGATGGTATAGTTTTAAACATTTTCACATGATGCAGCTCTGAATTACACCATGGAGGTACCTCCATTATTACACTTTTGCACAAATCTCTGGACGGAAGTGAATTTTGTTTAAAATGCTTTATCATTAAGTCAAATTTCATTTCATTAAGCAAAATATGGCCAACATTATGTTAACACTCAAAATGAATCTTCAGATTTGCTCAGCAAGACGTCGGCATCGAACATCGATCATCAAAAGCACAAATGCACCTGTGAAATTCTTTTGCACATCAATAGAAATCTGACAACTGCTTGAATAATTACAGCTAGTTGGAACTCCAACTCTTAAACCTCCTTGGAATAATAATGAACATCACGCAAGTGTATAGACCAATTCGGTTTGGGTACTGTTTGGTTTTTTTTTTTTGTTTTTTTTAAGGTAATTTCTAACTGGGGGCTTCAAGTATGTCTAACAAAAGGCAATTCATGCATTGACATAGCAACGCTCCTGGCTAATTACATAACCATTAAAAGTGTTTTCGATCTTCTTTTGAAGCCCCCTAGCCTAGATTAACGAACCCTGTTTCACTCTCGGACATGCCATCATAGATGCCTCAGACGGAGAATACTGTACTTTCGAGGTGGCGTGCCAAGTTTAGATAAACCAACCTTGTTTCACTTTCGGATTAAGGAACGCCTAAATATGTGGAATGTGTGTGTTTCGGAATAACAAACCTTTTACTTAACTTTCGGATTAATGAACCTTTGGAATAACGAACATCACGCAAGTGTATAGACCAATTCAGTTTGGGTACTTTTTTGTAATTTCTTACTGGGGGCTTCAAGTATGTCTAACAAAAGTTAATTTATGCACTGACTTAGCAACGTTCCTGGCTCATTCCATAATGCATTGCAGGTATATTTGATCTTCTTTTGAAGCCCCCAGTTTAGATAAACCATGGACCTAATTAACATCGACTATTAACTTTAGTCTTTCTTTGATGTAATGATCGTCACCGACACCTGATTATGTGCATCTCAATGAGTACATTCAGGTGACTTGACAATAAAGATTGCGTAATCATGTATCATCACTAACAAAAGAATCGCTTTCTTCTAATTAGTCTTGTGTCGATGATGTGCCTTTTTTTTTCAGACGGAAATGTCTTTGAATAAAATCAAAAATACAGATGATGAGGAGCACCAAACCTAAGGTCATTACAAATTTTGTGTCAAAAGATGGGTAATTGCTGATTCGCACATTTTCGAACACGCATAAGACCTATATCTATTCTCTACCATTACTTTCCCTTTTTGCTCTGGAAAAAGCTGGAGAAAAGTGAATTATTGAGATCACAAATGGCAATCATTCTGCCAAAATGTTAGCTTTCTTTTAAAAACTGCCTGCTTCTCCCAAGCGAAATTGTTTGAGGTATGATTTCCTAACATACACCACAACTTCATATTCACTTTACTTGATTTTTGTGAGTTATTTTCTTCTGCGCATATTAGTTTTAGATTTCTCGAATCTCCGTCTTGTTCTTCTCCCGGCTTGCTGGCGGTGACGATCATGGGATCAAAGCAGGGAAGCATGCTAAAAATGTCTTTGTGGCGCTTTTGAGATGTAAGGTTGCATGAATTAATTACAGTGGCGTATCTAGGGGGGGAGGCAAGGGGGGCACGTGCCCCGGGCGCCACTCCTTGGGGGCGCCAAAAACGAAAAAAAAAACGAAAAAAAAAACGAAGAAGAAGAAGAAAAAAGAAATAAAAGGGGAAGAAAAGGAAGAAGAAGAAGAAGAAGAAGAAGAAGAAGAAGAAGAAGAAGAGAGAAAACCCTCGCCGCCCGGACCGGGGGGGGGGGGGGGCAGAAAACCAAATCAAACAAGATAAAAACAAAAATGATGATGATGCGGACAAAATGACAATGTATATTGTGTTCAACGTTATCTATAAGGCCGTCACTATCATGATTATTATTTTAAGATTTAATAAGCAAAAAAATGACAAGAATTCCATGTTTTGTAAGTTAAATACAAAATTTTCGGCTCGCTCGCTGCGCTCGCTCGCCAAAATTTATCAAAAAAGAAAGAAAGATAAGAACAAAATGTGATGATGACGCGGAAATATACAAATTTCGGCTCACTCGCGCGTACTAAGATGGAGTATTTTTTCAAGTCCTCAGTTTGTTCGTATAAATCGTATCTATAAGGCCGTCACTATATCTTGATTAGAATTGTAATATTTAATAAACAAAAAAATGACAAGAATTGCATGTTTTGTAAGCTGAAATACAACAATTTTTCGGCTCGCTCGCCCAAATTTATCAAAAAAAGAAGAAGATAAGAACAAAACGTGATGATGACGCGGAAATATACAAATTTCGGCTCACTCGCGCGTAGTAATCTGGAGTATTTTTTCAAGTCCTCGGTTTGTTGGTATAAATCGTTAGGTTATCTATTAGGCCGTCACTATGTCTTGATTAGAATTGCAAGATTTATTCTGCAAAAAATTACAAGAATTCCATGTTTTGTAAGCTGAAATACAAAAAAAAATCGGCTCACTCGCTGCGCTCGCTCGCCAAAATTTGTCACACAAAAAAAGATAAGAACAAAACGTGATGAGACGCGGAAATATACAAATTTCAGCTCACTCGCGCGTACTAAGTTGGAATATTTTAGTTTGTTGGTATAAAATCGTTATCTATAAGGCCGTCACTATATCTTAATTAGAATTGTAAGATTTAGAAGGCAAAAAATGACAAGAATTCCATGTTTTGTAAGCTGAAATACAAAAATTTTCGGCTCGCTCGCCAAAATTTATCACACTTTATTACATTTAAATCACTCTCAAAAGACCCCTTTTTAGTGCTTGAAATGCATATATTATGAAAAAGCATGAAGTCCCTACCGGGATGGGGTTGGGGTTGAACACTTTTTCAGAAATTAGGGGCGTAGAACTCCGCGCTTGCCCCGGGCGCCGTTTTCCCTAGATACGTCACTGATTAATTAACAATACAATGAATGTCCATGTGTATTAGGTGCATGGATAAATGAACCCTGTTACACTTTCGGGCATGCCATCATAGATGTTTCAGACGGAGAATACCGTATCTTCGGGGTGGCGTGCCAAGTTAAGATAAACCAACCCTGTTTCACTTTCGGATTAAGCAACGCCTAAATAATATGTGGAATGTGTGTGTTTCGGAATAACAAACCTTTTGTTCAAATTTCGGATTAATGAACCTTTGGAATAATGAACATCACGCAAGTGTATAGACCAATTCGGTTTTAGTACTGTTTTTTATTGTAATCTCTAACTGGGGACTTCAAGTATGTCGAACAAAAGTTAATTTATGCTCTTGGCTCATTACATAAACCATTGAAAGTGTTTTTGATCTTCTTTTGAAGCCCCCCCCCCCCCCCCCCCCGTCATAAGTTACATTGCTTTGAAGTCGGATTCTATACCTATGGTACATTCTTTTTTCTGTTGGTGTGAGCAGTTTTTTTTTTTTTTTGGGGGGGGGTGTCTTTTTTTGTTACTGTAACTTTATGTTCCAGTTGCGTTTTTCTTTCATTGGCAGGTCGTTCAACATAATTGTTACCATTACTGCTGCTTGTACTTTTAAATGAAAAGTCATTTTCAATCTGTTAATGACTTGATCGTATACAATGATCGAGGTACAAAATCATCATTGACGGCGATCGGATTGTGTGTGTGTGCGTGTGTGTGTGTGTGTGTGTGTGTGTGTGCGTGCGTGTGTGAGTTGTCTGTGGGTGTGTGCACGTGATCAGAACGGGGCTTTGTTTCTTCCAATAGAAGTTTCCTAGACTGTGACACCTGTTTTGTGACACTACAATGTACTCATTATTTCGCCGGAGACTCTTTGTATTCTTTCAATGTTTTATTATTTGCTATTCTACATCAATTCTAAATCTGTGTAAGGGGTGAGAAAGATTGGTAAAATCAAGACATAATTTCTTATTTTATCAGTATCCACGATACAGATATCGTGGGTGTATCGAGTGATATCGACAGAGAATTTTCAACAATTTACCACTTGAAGAAACTCCCGACGACAATGGCGGTAAACTGGGGCGGAATAGCGGGAATGATAGTCTTCTATCTAGTCATTCTCGTCGTCGGGCTATGGGCATCCCGTAAGGCCAAGCAACGCAACAGCAGCGAGGAGGCCATGACCGCCGGGAGGGACGTCGGGTGGCTGGTCGGGTTTTTCACCCTCGTGGGTAAGACGTAATCGCCACCTCCGCTGACGGAGAGATATTAAAGCATTACGTTATAATAATGAGGGTGTTTCACGAGGAATCTAAGGTCAATCTTCAAAATTAAGACTGACTTTAAACTATGGTATGACACTGGTTTTCCTTTACAGTTTTATCCGCCTCTGAGAAACCACTTCAAATTGTTCTCAAAACATACTTTTAAAAATTTCTTTGGCATTTTTTCTATTTTGACTAGTACTGGCTGCATTAAAAAATGTTTTAAACGTTTTTCATTTTATTAGGAGTTAAGAAGACCGTTGAAGACACGCACAGCATACCGTAATTTTAAGTTGATCTTAAATTAGATCGGCAATAGATTCTTTGTGAAACACCCCATGGAATGTTGCCCATAAAGGATGGAAATGAAAATTGTAAGAAAAGGGGTTATATTAACAGCTAGTCGTAGAAAAAAAATACGAAAAGACATGATAGATGATGAAAATCGGTTTGTCTTCATGTACTTCACAAAAGTACAACAACATCAATAACAACATCTAATCAATGATTACAATCAGAGGTCTTGTTTCATCGCGAAATTGAAATTACGCGTTTGCAGTGTATGTCCCGTCCAATTTAAGATAACTCAATAAGATCTGATCGAACTCAAGATAGACAAAGGAACAAAAGAGCAGGGATCTGTTTGCTTCAAGTGAACTGTATATCTTTTAATCGGTTTCTCAAGAGCCAAGTTGGATATCGACAGGTGGCTATAGAAAGACCAGCATGTATTTGATACAAATTAAGCACAGTGCTATTCATCGCATGCTTTAAGTAAATAAATGAATAAACGAACAAACAAAAGAACAAAAAACACCTAAGGTTATCATCTGCTGAAATTAACGCAATATATTACAATGATATGTATTTCACTAATCGATAACAAAACTTGGGAAAAGTTTACCTTCATATACAATATGTTGATTGGGAGAATGCAGCAATATTAGTAGAACCCATGAGTGAAAGTTTGAGGAAAAACCCACAATCGGTTCAAAATTTATGAATTTTTGAAGGCACAGTGCCGCCATCGCTGGATGAGAAGACTAGTACAGCATGTGATTTCATTATGTGTGGAACGACAGTATAAAGAAAATTCAACATATTTTCACTTTTCACGCATGACAAGAGCAATGAACTTTCTTCTCTCGGAAGGCAGGGGGAATGATATTATTCTCAACATGCGTCAGTTACAATAATCAAGGGAATCTGTATATTTACCCTTGGTGTGTTATATTGATTATCGGTCCGTAGATTTGTGCGTGAAATTTGTGCATATTTGACACATTGGCACATATAAGGAGTTAAAGAGAATTAAGTTTCATGGAATTCTTTATTTCCCTGATATTGTTCTACGTTTGTGACACATGTGTGACATCATAAACTGCATAGAGTATAGTCTTCTCATTCAGCAGTGACTGCACAGAAATGTTAACAATTCAAAACTTCGAACGGATTTTCCCATTTTTCCCAAACTTTCACCTATGTGTCCTACTGATATTGCTGCATCTACTCAATTCACATCTCAGTTAAAGTGTACTTGTCCTTTAACGTACAATAAGCAAAACTAATGATTAAAGTAGATTTCTCTAAAATTAACTATATCGGGGTCATGTGATTTGTTCAACATGACCCGATTTCGTTTACTTCATGCATATTCTCTTTGAAAAAAAGAAAAAAAAAACCAACCATGCCTATATTTTCAAGCTGCAAATGTTCTTCAATATCTTACCATGCGCAACAAAAACTCTTCTCAGCGATGTATATATATATATATATATATATATATATATATATACATATATATATATATATATATAATTCCTCAAATGCATAATCTTCCTCGCGTGGAAGGGAAATATACTCCCTACCAGCCATACGCTTTCCCCGCTCGGTCCCTCTCCACAGAATTTGATTTAGTACAGTTTGAAAGAGACTAATTCCGTAACTTTCATCCAAAGTATGCACCAGATCTCTCAGTCAATTTCAAAAGTGATAATATTCCCTCATGTTTGAGGGGGGCTATCCCTTTCCAATGAGCCCTCCACCTGTTCGGTTTCAATTCAATTCAGTTCAATTCAATTTAGTTCAATTCAATTCAATTTAATTCAATTTAATTCAATCTAATTCAATTCAATTCAGTTCAGTTTAATTCAATTCAATCTAATTTAATTGGATTTGATTTAATTCAATTCAATTCAATTCAATTCAGTTCAGTTCAATCTCATTCAATTCAATTCAATTCAATTCAATCGAAAAGATTTTATTTTTATATAAAGTAATACAAAGCACTATGCATAACGCTTACATGAGTACACAATATTTCAAGTAACGCTGAATCACATGAGTTTCAACAAAACATTAGATACAATGTCATAATGATATCAACTTTGGTTTTTAGAGAAATAGACAAAAATATCAGACAAATAAACAAGTTTCATAGATGTTGTATAATTTTTTTATTGACAATTTCCCAAATATTCCATCAAAAATTTATGTACAACATCATTTCATATCAATTCTAAAAATGCACAAGCTTGCTCGTATGGGAGGCGTTGGGGATATATCCTCCCACACCCTCTCTGTGCTTGTCTACCCTCCGTGCATAGACTATTGCTACACTTTTACGATTGACAGTTTTCCAAATATTCCCACAGAAGTGTGCATTAGGTCGTTGAATTGCAATTATTACAATTACAAGCTTCCTCGTGTTGGAGGGGAAAGCCAGCCTCCCCCCCCCCCCCCACACACACACACCCTTCCTTACTCGGTTCCCCTCCATAGACTTAGTACACAATGTAGTAGGATTGACAAATTTTTGAATATTCGACAAAAAGTCGTTTTCATCGAAATTCTGAAAACACACAAGCTCTCAGGCATTTACCATTCCGTTCTGTTCATTGACCTTCCTATTCCCATTCCCACTTTATGCGTAAGAAAAGAATCTGCCTCAAAAGTGATAAAGTTTTGCGTTTTTAGAATCCATCCCCACTCCGTCCACCTATCTATAGACTTAGTACACTATGATGACGCATACGCTGAACAAGAGGTGGAGATGCTGCGATGTAAGCCATTCATATTTCACATTTCATATTTCTTTTTCTTACTTTTTTATTGAAAACACACACACAATATTTCACCACAACACAAAGTGTGCACCAGATCGTTTAAGTTTAGTTCTGAAATTCAAAATTTCTCTCTTGTGGGGAGGGGGTGGAGAGAGAGGACACCCCCTCCCACACCCTCACCTTGCTCGATTGCTCGGTTTTCTCGCACATATCCTCCAAGTCCCCCTCGCCCCCCCCCCCCCCCATCATGACTCCGAATCGACGCCCCTTGTTGGAAAGATGATGACCGCCGAGTAAAAGCGATAGAGGTTTTTGACCGAAATACAAATTTGCAGTCTGAACAATATATCAATACCTTCTTGTTATTTTCACGTTACATTATACGCAAGGTAAATTATAGGTTTTTGCAGTCGTTTTCGGACGTTTGTCATTCATTTTTTTTCCCTTTGGGCAGGGGGGGGGGCATGACCATGCATGTTGTTGTTTTTGTCAGCATATTTCCTGGTACATACGCTGAACGAATGGTGACTGCTGCCATAACATTGATATCCTACTTCATGTTTGCATTTCCTCAGTACTGTACTTTCAAACACGCACTGTCTGCTATGTGCTTTTATATTAATACATACCTGCATCATATTATTATAATATTAGCTATCAATTGCTCAAGTGTACATCGATAAAGTTTGGATATTTTTGTTATTTGCATATTGTTCATAGAGTGTTTAACCTCTTCCAAGCTCCGCTTTTCAGTAGATTACTTTCTTCGGTAGCTGAATTCAATTTTTGTCACCATTGCAAAGTATGCACTGTTTCTCTCATCATAGTACATTCTCGTACATTACTTTGTATAATGCCTTATTAGTTGCACTGCTTACAAATAATGTAAAACGATACAATTTGTCAAATTTAATTCTTTGTAAAATATATCACTTATTGTTTGATGGAAATAAGGTATAACTGAATTGAACGATGGATGCCTTTTCGTCCTTATCAGGTAAATACTCAGACAACTTTGATTTAAGAAATAGAAAGGAATTATGAAAAAAGAAGAGAAGATGATGGGATTGATTATGTTCAGAACGCCGTACACTCGTTTAAAGTGTTAGGGAGTTTTCAGTGTCATTTGAAACCATGCACTCTTACAGAACGGCAACAAAGTCGGGCAAAGGGACAGACAAAAGAACACAGGAGAGAACAGTTGCGTTTTACTTACAATATGTGTTAGTTGTTTTTTTTTTCTTTTTTTTTCTTTTCCTTTTTCTTTTTCTTTGTAGCCACTTGGGTTGGAGGGGGTTACATTAACGGCACGGCTGAGATTGTATTCACACCAGGATGGGGCCTCGTCTGGGCACAAGCACCCTGGGGCTACAGCATCAGCTACATCATCAGTGAGTCGCATTGCAATACTGAATGTACGAATAAAACGTTAGAATAGATAATTATGTCTCGTCTCATTGTGCTTTGTGCCAGGAGGTCTGCCTTTCATCCGCTTAAAGGTCATGTTTATATTTGGGAACAGTGATTTTAGACAAAAATCAAAGTATGACATTTAATGCATATGTGTAGGTCTGTCGTACCACAAAACATCCTATCACATAAAATTTTCACAGTAAAGCAATGATAAAGTTTAAAATATAAGGAGATATCTGTATTTTCTCAATAAACCGTAACTGTAGACACTTTAGTCTGGAAACATTTTCATAATAAGTATTGTTCACATTTTGTATACTTAACAGTGCTAAACCTCGATTTTACCGATTCAAATTTTTACAGTGGTTGTTTCGATCCCTAACTCACATTTTAGAACTATTTCAAAGCACTATAATGCTGGGTTTCATCTGCGAATGGTAAATCATGCCTTTAAGAAAATGTCTTGTATGCAGCATCCCATCCAAGAAACACAATGATCTTTGTTATAAGGGCTTGGAAAATATTAAGGGGAAATTCCCGGGGAACTGATGTGATGTATACAATGTAACTTAGAGCAATTATTCGACTTTTTTATTGCCACTTTAGTTATGATGCAGATGCGTTTCTTACGAACTAATGTTCATGAACGGAAGTTAGTGTTGAAGATTATAGAGTGCAAACAACAATGGCATATTCAGACTAGAGGCCGTATTACCTCATCTAATTTGCATAATGGTTGTGACCAACATGAATAAAGGCATTTGAAATTCTAGATTTTCCCTATACTTTTAGCAGCATAGATTCACTTTATTCATATCGTTTGATTTTTCTTCACTGAAGTCAAACTGGAATTTGTCTGAAATGGACCTCTATTTCTTTCTCCCTTCCTCTATTTATCTATCTATCTATCTATCTATCTATCTACCTATCTATCTATCTATTTATATATTAAACTATCTATCTATCTGTCTATCTATCTATCTACCCATCTACCTATCTATCTATCTCTTTATATCAATCTATCTCTCACACTCCTACACACATTCTGCATGCTTGCAAGATGGAATATTCTTTGCGGAAAAGATGCGAGCGGCAAAATACGTCACCATGATAGACCCATTCCAGATCAAATACGGAGATCGTATGGGAGGTATCCTCTTCCTCCCTGCCTTGATGGGAGAACTGCTCTGGTGTGCCGCCATATTGTCCGCCCTTGGTAAGATGTCTATTTTATTTTTCCATTCCTCATTCATGCGTGATGTTTTCCCTTATTTTATCACATGTTTCCCTCGTTTACTGCACTCGCACAGCACTTCCTCACATATTTCTTCCACTATATAACATACTATTGCAATTAACAACAACAACAAAAAAAGTCCTTTGTTCGAGGCAAACCTGAGCTACATTCCAAATGAGGCCATCAGCCCAGTCAAGCCATGCTTATGTTGACGGTCTTCTGCTTCCATGTTAAATCAAATGTTCTGCCTTTTCTGTACTGTGTATGCAACCATGATTGTTGCACTTTTGTATTGCTCCTTTATTATTTGGTTAGGTTATGTTTAAATTTAAAAAATTCAAGATTTTGTGTACAAATTATGTGGTAAGTTGTGAGGGGATGACATTATCAACTCACTCATTTTTATATTCACACTATGCTCGAGAAATGTTTTATGAATTTAGTGAAACTTCTAAATCTATTAACTAAATTCATTATCCGACTTATGTCAAATTCTCACTGTTTTGCTTATACATTAACTAGTTTCTTTTAATTAAACCAACTTTTAACCAGTTGCAATTCCGATTCAAGGCAGCAGTAGTAGTAATAACAGTTTGCAGCGCATACGGATAGGCGAAGAAATTTGAATGGGACAGAAAATGATTGAATAACTGTTTACATTGGGAGCAGTGATTTGAAATATGTTCGAATTATCACATTTGATGTATATATGTATAGTTCAGTTGTATCACAAAACATCCTGCCATTATATACGTGAGTAATATCACTTATATTATACCAATTCCTGCGCTTCACATTTTTATACTTAACTTTGCCCTCTTTCTCATAATTGTAAGTAAAATAAATTGAGCGAAGAAAATATGATTTTCATTTCTGGTCAGTTTTCCTTTGTTTGCGTTTGTATTGATATCGTATGAATGATCTTATATTGCATTCATATTTTGGCCATAATCTTAATCAAAGACCGATTGTACCCATGCTCTCCAAAGGATCAACAATCGCTGTGATCATAGACATGAACCAAGATTTGGCTGTCATTATATCGGCCTGCATCGCGGGGTTCTACACGTTTTTCGGCGGTCTCTACTCCGTGGCGTACACAGATGTTGTACAACTCTGTCTCATCTTCTTTGGCCTGGTAATCACTCATATCTTTGGGGTTTTTTCAGTGTGAAATGAAAACATCCGGACGGTTTTACGTTTTTACTTGTACGCGATCGGTTGGATTTAGCAGATTAACTATAAAAGAATGGCGCCATTGAATACAATACTTCTTCTGGTTAAGTCTGCCTCCTTTAATACGCTAAAGATTCTCGTAGACTGTGCTATTTAGCCTACATTATGATACATCTAAGATATTTTCTGCAATTACAAAAGAGCAAATTCTGAACATTCATTACACTTTTTATAACTGCATGACAATAACCTCTACAGTAGTATAACTGTTTTCTTTGATTGTCGTTGTTGTTGTTGTTGTTTTGCAGTAGCCTGTCGCTTAGTTCAGAAGAAAGCAAGATACCAAGGCAGATCCGTATCAGTGAATAGAGAAAAGTATTTGGGATAGGTTTACCTGGTGGTGAGGTTGCCATGTCATTGTCCTAACACATCTGAATGTTAAAGTGCTTGGAAGTTTTAGATTCCAGTTTCACAGAAAAATGACTGAGATGCTCACTCGTGCATGGCATGCAGTGTTGCCGGAAATCACACACACACACACACACACACACACAAGAAATGAAAGGATGGTTGGCGTCCGTTGCCATGGCAACAGCATCACGCGTCTTCTTTGAATCTCAAGAAAATGCACACATAATGCATGAAGAGTGAGGGGGAGGAAGGGAGGGAGGAAGGGAGGGAGGGGAGGACGGATATAGGGAGAGAATGGGTTATCAAAGGATGAAGAGCTTCATAGATCTGACAAAATGGGGTCGTCATGACATTCAGTGTGGTCATGTCAAAAGCAGATGGAAGAGGAGAGCATGATAAGATGCATGATGAGACGGAGTGAAGAAGATAAGATGACCCACAGGTGAGGTGGATGCCGGGATAAATTGAGAGGAAGATGACTGAATATAGTACAAAAGCAGGCAGACTGATTGATGGCTTTTATATACTGTAAGGAAGATATCTTATTCGATAACTACACATGGGGCAGAGAGCTGAAATAGATAGAAGTTTGTACTGGCAAGTTCAATGATTCTAATTATTAAAAGATGAATGAGGAGTTGAGGGGGGGGCGGAAGAACGTTGTTTGGAAGACCTGTATACCACTGCACAACAACCGGTCATCAGCTTTCCGAATGTCGTCAACTTCAATGTTTTTTGGAACTCTTTACCCTCTTGCAGTGGCTGTGCCTGCCCTTTGCATTGACCAACGACGCCGTGACTTCCCTGGGGGAGACCAAGGATAGCTGGCTGGGTCAGCTGAACCCTGAGGATGCTGGAGTGTGGTTCGACATCGTTATGCTCTTGGTAAATCGCAGGCATGCACCAACTCACAATTTTTGCCCTCTGCCTTCATCCATACCCCCTTTCCTCCCTCCCTCTCTCCCGCTATTATATACTCTCCTGCCTTTGATTCAATTCGTTTTGTTTCATATCTCCCTGAATAAATCTCCAATCAGATAAACACTTGCGATGATCTATACCACCTGATTAATGAAGAGATAAAGAATACGTGCTTGAAAGGCTAAAAGAAATCAGTAAATTCATGGCAGCAGAAGGAAACAAGTCGGCAGAAATTGTCTGATTTCGATAGTTTGAGCTTCTCATGACAATATCGCCATTATTGCATTCTTGCAACTTACATCAACACAATGGGCTACCTTGCATCACCAACCTGAATTTAACGGTTCCATGGAAATTTTTCTTTTTTCTTTTCTTTTTTTTTTCCTTTTCGTGAGCGCCATGTAATACGATTTTTGTACCTTGGGGTGCCAAATGAAATTTCGCAATTTGTTGATATTTTTGTTTGCTTGTTTGTTTAGCGCTGTACGTTGGGTAACCAAAACTGGATGAAAGTAATTTTCAGTGCTTCTTGCAAGAAGATTTTCTTGTGCTTTTGATTTTAAGACAACAATAACTACACTTTAAATAGATCAACTTAATATCGCAATTCATTTCTCTCTTTTTACGGCATTTATGCCGAGTAGTCAAAGTTTTCTTTCATGTCGATACAATGTTTCTTCACTGACAGGAGCATCGTTCATGTGTTTGACTTTTGCTGAGTACGTTGTTCTTACGTTGGGATCCAAATCGTTGTATAGCATTGCCATTTTGGCATTCATCTAAATCAAATCATGATAATCATACTGAATGTCGATCATCACAATGACACAGGCTGTGTTTAGCTTGATGAGGGAATAGATGTACAAGTATTACAATATGTTATACAAGTAGTGCAGATACTTGTAGTTAATAATTTCAGCAAATTCGTTGTTTTGTTTTATTTATCTGTACTATGTTGGTTCGTACTGATTCATAGCATAGACCTATTGAACCGGGGGCAGTACACATTGAATCACATAATATTTGATATTGCTTTAACTCCTTATGGTATGATAAAATTAAACGACCAGTTGTACCTTTGGACTAAAACGGGGCAACATGCTATTATATGCTAGGTGAACAAAACGAAATTAATGTTGCGTATTACGCCTTTAAGTTGGTTTGTATCGTTGTTGTTTCTTTGTTGGCCTTTGCGTGTGTATGTGTATCATTATATATATATATATGTGTGTGTGTGGGTGTGTGTCTGTGGTATTTGGCAGATCTTTGGTGGCGTACCATGGCAGGCCTTCTACCAGAGGGCTCTGTCCGCCAAAACTCCCACCCAGGCCAAGTACTCGACAATCATAGCGGCCTTCGGTTGTCTCGTGATGAGTGTACCTGCTTACGTTATGGGAGCTGTTGGGGCAAGTACGGGTGAGTGCGCTTCTGCGGCTTCAGCCTATTTTAAAGGACAAGTTGACCTTCATAATTATACATTTGGAATGAATAAATGCAGCAATATTATGTTAGTAGTACACATCAGTGACGGTTTTGAGGAAAATCTGACAATCCGTTCAAAAGTTATGAAGGATCTGCGCAGTCACTGCTGGATGAGAAGACTCCTGCAGTTTATGATGTCACAATATGCGTAGAACAATTATATAAAAATCAATAAAGAGAATTTCACAAAATTTAATTTTTTTTTTGGTTGAAAAAAAGTACATAATCCATCGACTTGTCACTGACATATGTTAAGGGTGATATCATTCACCTTACCTTCTGTCAGAGGCAAGTCATGTGTTCTTTTGTTATGCGAGAAAAGTGAAAATCTATGTTCAATTTTATCTATTTAAAAAAAATCATAACGTGTGAATGTATTGTCCTATTTTTCCTCAAACTTCATGGATGTGTTCTATGCGAAAATTGCTGCATTCATTCAATCCATATGTATAATTTGGGAACCTCCCCCACCCCCCCCCCCCCACCCCCATTTAACCGTGGAACTATTATGCAATTAGTGACTTGATCAGTGCTATGGCAACACTAAGTTATAACGAACATTTACAAAGCGCTCCCTTGACGATGCAGGGGCGGATCCAGGAATTCCGTAAAGCGGCACTCGCACCCCTCCCCCACTTTTTTTTTTGTTTTTTGCTTTTTCTTTCTTTTGTTTTAACAAAAAATAAAGGGGACGCGCGCCCGGTGCGCTCCCCCTTGGATCCACCACTGCGATGATTATATTATACATCACAAACTGAGAAAATTCTCCATCACACAGTAGTCTTTCTCACGAGTCTTGCCTATACAGGCCAGTGTTGACATGCATGAAATTTCGACGCTATTTGACTTTCCGACACGAAAACGTTAAGTGAGTGTAAGATTACTATACTAAGTAATCGGTCACTGTACGTGGTACTATGTATCCACGCTTACGAAAATCCAGTGTTTATTCCATACTAGTGTTCAATAATAGTCAAATGCGATTCATCATATCGTTTACATGTGTCATAATCTATTATGATGTGCAATGCAGGTCTCTGAAATTGATGTGTGGCGATTATAATAGGAAAAACGGTGACACAACATTTGTTCCTATACCACTTACTGCTCCGGTCTTATTTTCTCCAAGGACTAAAGGGTTAGGATTAGGGCTGTGAGAGAGTTTTAGGTTTAGTTTGATGTGAGGATTAGGATTATGTTTGTGGGTATAGGTTTTATGTTTGGCTTTAGCGTGCAGATATTTCATGGGAGCAATTGTCAGAGGAGCAAATGTCATGGAACCAAGAAAAACGTGAGACTTTTTCCGGAGCAAACAATCAACAGAAGCTAATTGAATGACACAGAAAGAATATGTCCTCTGTCCTCTTATCATTAGTGTTTTTCCATCACATTCTTTTAAGATTTATGAAATTAGAGAACAATTAGATTCATTGAGAAGTGCGACTTAACCTTAGCCCGCCCCACGAATTTGGAAAAGTTAACAACTTACAGCTCGAAACTGATGACATTAAATTTAATGTGGTAAGTGTGCTGCTTATTTATTGTTAGCTTTCTGATGCAAAACAAATCCGTCTGCGAACATTAGACGACTGCATTCAGTTAAAATTATCCATCAACATCCCCCACACATATATCATAATGCTGTAAAAAAGAATAATTTTCGCGTGAATTAAATTTTCTCCGAATTTCGCGAGGATAGCCAAGATTCGCAAAGTTAAGATGCACTCAAAAGTTCTTGTCTACATTGTATGCACTGAATGCCAGTAGCAATTCGTGAAAATCTCATGCCGCGAATATTTCTGGTTTCACAGTTTAAGATGCTCGCATCTACCTGCTTTTCGTTCACTGATATCCATCCACCCTCCAGATTGGGGAATGACGGGAATCGACCTGAACGTGACAGATCCATACCAGGAGCCGAACATCGTCCTCCCAGCAGTCGTCCAGTACCTGACCCCGCCGTTCGTGGCCTTTCTGGGCCTCGGCGCCATCTCGGCCGCCGTCATGTCGTCCACGGACTCTTCGATTCTCTCCACCAGTTCGATGTGGACGCGGAACATTTACCGCAACATCTTCAGACCCAATGTACGAAGTTAGCTATTACTAGGATTATTACAATCTTAGAGTCAGTGTTATTGCGATAATAAACGTCAGAAATGATAAATGTCTCTCCTTTTTATGAACGGTTGAGTTATATCGTATCTTTCTAAGCTCCCCACGACTTCTCCCACACTATGACTATATCGCAGCCCTTGATCACAGGCAAGATTGTCATTTACAATCGTTATGAACCATGAGATATTGGTGGTGAGAGTACTAAGTATATGCACGGTGTGTATTTCATTCGCATCCCAGGAAGAGCAAACAAACAAACAGACAAACAAACAAAAAACAATCATGACGTCATGAGTATGACCCACGAATAAGATTTTTCCATTAGCCAACATTCAAATAGAAGCATGGGGATATTGTGGAAAAGAAGGATCTACGTGGGCCCTTGTTATACTTAAAAAGATGCAATCAAACATGAATAAGTAAATCAATCATAAGTCAGATACCAGCCAATCAGAACTGAATGTTCAGATACTTGTGTTTTACTTTCTGACTTATGTTTGATTTCATCTTCTGATGCAACATGGCCCTGGCCTCTTACATTGGAGACAGTGAGTTTAAATTCCGCCCGACGCACAGTAGGCTATACCTTCAAAGGGGAAAAAAACAAACAAACACAAACTGTATTATGTCCTATAGCTGGAAGAAACATACATCTGGGCCCTGTTTCATAAAGCTGTTCGTAAAGTTACGAACAACTTACGAGCGACTGGTGATCAGTTCTGATGTGCTATACTCATCAGAATTTCCATAATTCAGCACAAGAACTGATCACCAGTCGCTCATAAGTCGTTCGTAACTTTACGAACAGCTTTATGAACTCCTCCCCCCCCCCCCCGGTCTGTGAGTACTTGGAACTTGGGAAGGATGATTTAAGCCTGCAGAGAGCAGTGGGGAGAACACTATACTTCTCTGAAGAGGCTGTGTATCTTGAGTATGAAACTACAGCTTTTGTAATGGGTAAGTGGAAAGGGCCAATGGTTCTGAATCTTGATATGCCTATCCGGTCTCGCTGTTTGGAAGCCGTGTGAAAGTTTATAAAGTAAGACACTTGGTCTTCATGGTTCTGAATGGGACTATAGGTCATGATTATGACACCCAGTCATTTGCTTTGAAGAATTCAATTTCTTCCTCAAATCAATTCACACTTTACCGCAATGAGACTGCGCAATCGATTTGACATCATGTTGCACATGCGTAGGCTTAAAGGAATGGTGTAGTTTTGGTTGAGATGGCGGTTCTGGTTTTAAAGGGATGGTACAGTATTGGTGGAGATGAGAATTGGGCTTTTAACTTTTTGCGAGATACCAAGAAAACACTTATGAAATAGTACAGAGCATTCCAATTCAAGAGGAATTCAAAGTTTATTTGAAGAAAATCGGGTTTGGAATGACTGAAACATCCAAAAACAAAGTAAAACAAAGCGATCGTAATAAATTGTGGGTCCCACACTTATTAGAATCGCTCTGTTTTGGATATCTCAGCCATTTCAAAACCAATTTTCATCAAATAAATGTAGAATTCCTTATGAAATTACATGCTCTTTCATATTTCACAAGAGGTTTCTCATTATCTCACCAAAAAATGTCAGAAACCTAAAATTAGGTCTCAACCAAAACTCTACCATCCCTTTAACTGTTCGCGAGGTGATTATAAACCAATTATATAAAATATTAAAGAGCATACAATTCTAAGAGAAGTTCAAAGCTTATTTGATGACAATTAAGGTAAACTAAGGTATTAAAAAAACCGACGTGGTCCTAATAAAAAGTGGGACCCACCTTTTATTAGGACCACTTTGTTTTACTTTGTTTTTGGATATCTCAGCCATTGCAAAAGCGATTTTCATCAAATAAACTGTGAATACCACTTAGAATTGATATGCTCTTTAGTATTCCATATAAGCGGTTTCTAATTATCTCCCAAAAAGTGAAAACCTGAAAATCATCCCTGTAATGTACTGATAAATATCACTAAATTCTGAACGGCTGTAATTATTTGCAGGCATCTGAGAGGGAACTGATGTGGCTTATGCGCTTGTTCGTGATCGTCGTGACCGTAGTCGCTACCATCATGGCTCTGACCGTATCTTCCATCTATGCCCTCTTCGTGCTCTGCTCCGACTTCGTCTACGTCATCCTCTTCCCCCAGCTCGTGTGCGTCATCCACGTGGACAAGTCTAACACGTACGGGTCGTTCACGGCTTTCACTTTGGGCCTGTTTCTCCGACTGGCCGGCGGGGAGCCTGCGCTGAAGTTGCCCGCCCTCATTCACTACCCGTTCTACGATGAGGAGTACGGCCAGCGATTCCCGTTCCGCACGCTATGCATGCTCGTTTCGCTGCTCACGTCCATACTGGTGTCCTATGCCGCTTCCTTCGTGTTTGAGAGGGAGTACCTCAGCAAAAAGTGGGACGTCTTCAAATGTTTCGGAGAGAAAAGCACTGATCAAGCGAAATATGTTTCTGTTGATCAGGAGCTCAAGGAGTGCAAGGGATGATTTCAGTTTTACAAGACCATGCGGCTGGAATACAAACTTCTGGCAACACAAACAGTAGTTAAGATTCAATTTTGAGTTTTGGACAGAATGCCTTCATGCATGCCATGCCAAATATCTATATTTTCTTTGTTCTCTTTATTTCATTTCACGTCATATGACAAAACTGTTTCTGCCATTAATAAAACTTCATCAGCAATTGATGTTTGGTTTCTCAGTTTAATCCATGTATTTCCAGGTTTCCCTATACATGTATATATGGGGACAAAACGAACAAAATAAGCTTAGGATAATAGTAAGGGTTTTAGGACAACATGGGTATGATAAGGTAGAGCATACAGTATACTAAGGTAGATAACCCGCTGAAAGCAAAGAGTGAGAAAAAGAAATAACCATTGCATCATTTGCATCGTGCATGTATTAACACGGAAGAAATATTATTGAGGAGCCTGTGAAAGAATATCGATGAAATTGATTTAGGATAAAAATACCAATATACGAAATATATCAAAAAGAAAAGTCATTGCATTTGAAGATACTCCCAATGACAATACGCATCCGAAGGCACACACTGGTCATATTTACTAAAAAAAAAAGAAAAAGAAAAAAAAATGCTGCATTGAGAATTTAGAGTGGAAAATTTTTAGCGAAGAACAGGTCATTACATGCGGAAATGTTTTTGTAAGTGTGTGTAACGGTGCATAAAAGGCCCATTATAGCATCTTTCCGTTCGCTTTGTGGACTGGAAAGACAGTTGAATAAAAGGTGAATGAAAATCAATACCAATCAATAAATGATACGAAATCCCTGATGCATAATATGGATACGCTCTAGAGTAAGTCGACCATAAGACGCTTTCGAAAATGAAAAGAATATAATTAACGAACTGACTGGTGCTCTGGGTTAATGGTAACACTGACCACACACCTCCCCCACCCCCCCCCCCCACCCCCACCCCCCTCGATCTGAGGGAAAGAATTTTCGTCATAACCCTTGCTTGGGGAGTTATGGCTTTTTGATTTCAATATCTATTTGTGATTTCTTTTTCTTGTTCTTTGTTGAAGAGCCCCAAAAATGTGTGTTGGGGGTGATGCCCTCCCCCCCCCCCCCCCCCCCCCGCCACACCTCCGGTTTTGCGGCCCCTGTAGCGTATGTCAGAGTTTGGTCTGTGTTATGGCATTTCATTCACCTACCCATTGAGATCTAAAAAATAAGCAAACAAACAAACAAACAAACAAACAAACAATAAATTTGAGTTGTCAGAACTGAGGAAGACAGGAACAAGAGGCAGAAAGACATTGGTATAGATTCAGATGTCTACTGATCCATTTGTTTTCTCTGTTCTCTGATATTTACGGTCTGGTAACTGACGTATTTGGAAACGATTATCATTTCGATAAGAACTGTTTTTATGCCAAATGCCTTTTTGTGCAGCTTCTGTATACAAGCGATCACCCTTTGTTTGCTTGTCTGCGAGAGCCCTCTTGAGTTTCTTATTTGTTAAATTCAAAGTTTAAATTTTGGATATTTCACAAGCAGTCTGGTGCAAATCAGATCTTTACGGTATTTTGATCGTGTAGGAAAATCATTTGATGTGCAACACTCATGTATGTAGTACCCAATAGTTCACACTAGCTCTGTATAACTCATTGCTTCACTCAAGGCACGGTCATTCGAGAAATTTTAATTATTCTTTTATCCTTCTAGTCGATACTTATGTTCCCACAATTGCGTTGCTGATGCCACTCTAACAAGGCGAGGATTTACCAGGAAGGCATGTTGTAAGGGTAGTGGTGATTAACACATCTATAGTAATCCTGCTCAACTATCATTGCAGCGACCTCCTTAAATTACTCCTAGTGAGATTCGGTTACTCATCTTACACTGCAGCGTATAGCGATTGGTAGTTTGCGACATTCCAGCCGTCATTTTGGCCACACTGTGTCGTTTGGCGAGCAGCAGACTGCGCCAGTGCATCCTACCGTTGAGGGCGGGAGTCTTCTTTGATTATACCCTTGTTTGCATATTATGTCGCACGTGTACATGAACGGGGTCTGGGGCAATAATTCCCCTGGGCAATTATCCCGGACTCTTCCGCTGGCCCTAATTCTAATCCTAATCTTGAACCTAATCCTAACCCTAACCCTAACCCCAAATCCTAACCCTAAACCTAACCCTATCCTTGATTGTTACTCTAACCTTACCGCTTAGCAGTATTTTAGCCGGGGGTAACTGCGGGGGGGGGGGGGGGGGGGTATAATTGCCCTGATACGGTACATGAATGTAACTGCTGCTTCTGTTCCGTGAGATAAAATCACGGCGAGAATGAAGATCCCCCTTCATTCATTCATCGCAAAGAGCAGGGTGTTTAACCTGGTGAAGTGGTCCCACCTCACATCCAACTGGACCCCGTGAAAGACCAGCTTAATGTAGCTGAATATGGGCTATCCAGCCATCTTCTCAGATGGAAAATGAACAAACAAAAAGAGCACTAAAATGCACTGACTGTGAGCACTTCAATATCAAAGCCAGTTTACATTTTGCACTTTGCGCATGAGTAGAAAAAGGTCATTTTTGTACATCAGGCGTGTGTGTTTTTAATTCACTGAGATAAGCATCCTTGATGTAATGATTATTCATGTAACCCTTGTAAATGGTTCTTACTGGCACACCCACCCGACAACAAGCTTGGTATTTACCAATGTTGGTAGAAAGACTTTGTTTATGCATTCAACGTGAAACAATGAAATGACTACTTGTCCATGAAATGATGCCTGGTGAGTTTATGAAATATTTTGTATTCAAAGAATTGTATTATGGATTGAGGAATACATGTAAGAATCTAGAAATTGCAAGACCGCGACAAATTCAAAAAACGGAGTTTATCAAATAGAGGAGTTATAAAATGGAATCAACTTCCTGAATATATTAAAAGTAAGACATTTGCTGTATTCGAGGTTATTGTTTAGGAGTAAGGGTAAAATATAATTGATTATGAAACATATTTAATGGATAAAGATATATATTATGTGAATATTCAGTATTATGTTATGAATGGACGGGGGATGGGAGAGGGTAAACGTTTGGCAATTTTTGGTACTTATTGTATTTAAGTGCTTTTTTTGTTTGTTTTAATCAACGTTTTGTATTTTTTGTTTTGTTTGTTTGATATGCTTGTTATTGTACAATGTATGATGATGTATATGTGATTTTGTCGGGCACGGACCAGCTGAAGAACAGCCATTGGCTGAAGCCGGTTCCGTGCGAAAATAAAATAAACTAAACTGAATTACTCTTGTCACCTGCTCTGCATGTGCAAGTTCATTCTTTGTTTGAACGTGAATTCCATAAATTGTGGACATGCTTATGGTATCATGCTGCTTTGAAAACGAGTGAAGAGCTTAACCAATTGAGAAAAAAAGGAAAGGTCATCTTTAACAATGCACCCATGAGCTAACTGTAAACTGGTTTATAAATACACGTACTCTCTGATCACAACAGCCCCCTCTATGTTATGTGCCCTCCAAGGGACAGGTTTTGCCTCATGTATTTAACAAAACTTTCCTCAGCTGGGTGCAAACAATAAATTTCGTCGGCCTCATGCCAGAAGGGCCTTAACACCACAGACTTTGTACACTGTTAGGGCCCTTCTGGCATGAGGCCGACGTTATTATAGCTGTTTAATTGTAGCTTGCTCATAAACACACACGTGTCAACACGCTGCAGATTGCAATGTGGGCTTTGCCTTCACACTCTCTGAATTTGTCATTAGCAACTCCGATCCGCACTCATTCTCCTTCTCTCCCTCATTCTCTCTGCTTCTTTCTCACTTTCTACCCAGAACCTGACGGCAGGCAACAATTAATGACTTTATAGCTGTATAGTATGTCACTTTTGTGTTCTGCTGAATATAACCTTGTGATAGTTTTAATGTAATATTAAGTGTGCACTTAAGTATGTCCTATATGTAAATCATGTCCTATTTCGGAAACATATGATAGCTTTGGTCACAATTATGATTTGCATTTCAGTAGAATTTTCTTTTTTATTTCTCAATCATTGGCATACCTCGTTTTCCTTATTTGGTACCTTTAAATCACCTGGTCTGAACTTCTGTTCCCTGTTTCTCTTTCACAAACACTGATCATTCTGGGTTTACAGCCAAACAAGCTTGCTTTCATGTAGGTCCCATCATACTTCTCTTTGAACAACCCCATTTTGACTTTTGACCAGTTATCACTATAATTATTGTTATTATCATGTATTTTCTTTTGTGATTGTTGATAAGGCAAAAGAACTTGTGCTGCTATTTTTTTATGTAATATTGAAAGACGAGAAGTATGAAATAAATCAATTGAAAAGAATAAATAAATAAAAATTTGGAAATCATCCCTGTGACAGCATCAGCAACCAAAACGCCTGATATACGATGTGCATACTGCAAATAACCACACAGGAACACGATTATGTACGTACATTAGAAGTATACACGTGTAATTCACGCATCACACTTGCCATAATCAAACAAGGTTCACAGCAGGAAAGAACAACATGTACACACATTACAAAATACATTGTATGTACCCAATACAAAATCAATCATACTTAGGCAAAAACCGAACAACTGCAACACATGACAGACATTAACTGTATGTTAGCTATGGCATTTTCTCCCTTTTAAAATCATGCAGATCAATTATTTCGCTGTAGTGCTCATTTCTAGCTTCTAGCAAATTCTCAGACCTACAAAATTTTTTTTGAGCAGTTGGGCACAGCAAAACAAACCAGTGTACCCGGTGGTATGATGCGATGGTTGAGACTAAACTACAAGACAACACTATTCATTTCCTTGGAACTCGAAAGTATACAGCACTGTGCATACATCAACTAGAAGGGTAGACAATTTAACCAGCAGACATACATACGCATTGCCCAGAGGACAAGTTGTACAATCACATCACTTTCATTGAGAGACGAGCTTTCGCCACCAGCTCAGTATTTCAGCACTCCTTTCTTCCCCATTTGTGATGAAAATGAACAACCTCAATACACTGCCTTTACAGAATATTCCCTAAGATACTTTTAAATTGTCAACGATTTAATTTCGTTGGCAGGTGCTGTCACTAACTCAAATACAGTACATGTACTTCTTCCTTTTTTTTTTTTTTTTTGCTTTGTTACTGTGCGTATACAAATTGTCTGTGCAAGGTTTCTGTAATAATACTGCAGCAAGTGACACACTTCTCACTTTCAAAGATGATTCCTTGCATTTGAATACAAACACAAAGAATTAGGCAATTGCGAACCAGAATATAAAAGTCTGGTACTGACTCGGAGGTCTATCAATTCTGACCTTTGCCTCGATTTCTGAGTTATCATAGAGAATGATGATTCCATTCTTGTTTTATTATCCCAAACTGATTGGTATATTGATGTATAAGGCACATTTCATACAATGGTCCTTTTGCAAATGTGAATCAAAGTGTTCATCTGAAAAGTTTCCATTTTGCCATGAAGCTGTATATCCCTATTTTTATATATCTACTCATAGCACTATCAATAAAAACCTACAGCAAATTACCTCCACAGCAATCATTGCTGGAAACATCAGGTGACAATCACCCTCAATTTGATGCACCAACTCACCAACACACAGATGACAAAACGTACACACATACAGTCAACCTCGCCTAAGTCGACCTTGCACAAGTCGAAGAAAAATTTTGCTGCTGATGGATATGGACTTGTGTTCACTCTACAATGCTTGTGTACATCAAATTTCACGCAAGTCAAAGAATCTCCTCCAGTCCCTTTGGTTTCAACTTAGGCAAGGTTGACTGTACCTTCCAAACCCTAGAGCCATATGATGTACACGGTAAACTCCTGACAAGTGACTGCATTACTTACTATTGGGTGCTATGTTGGCTCTCAACTACTGTCATGATACCTCTATACAGAGCACCATCTTTTATTCTCTGGTGCTACAAAAATGGTGGAAGTTTCTGCTCAGCGCTGACTTACTCTCCTACATATTCCGTCATTTCATTCATGCTGCATTGTAGTTTTCAGAAGCTTTTCAACCCGATGGTCAGGCGATCACTTTCCTGTCGATCAATATTTGATTGCATATATAAACTATGCCACTCTTTTCGTGTCTCAGGCAAAGATGAACTTTACAGCAAAGACATGAGCGTTTACATTTTACAATGCACACTTTGGAATATAGAACAACCAGCAATTACTTTCACATTAATCAATAAAAATGAAACATAATGCTGGAGTAAAAAAAACAGCAAAAGTTAGACGCATGAAATGAGAAGCCTCGAGAGAGACACAGCTTGCAGAAATTGATACATTACGCTCACATGCAGTGAAACCATTTACCAGATGCACATCTAAGATGTGTGACTACAATAAAAGCTAAATGAAAAACTGCGAAGAAAGCCCTCCCAGCCATCATTTTGTCTGAAACATTGTTTCAAACTTCTGTCCACAGACACAAAATGCTCCCCCATCTGGATACCAAATACTCCTCATCAAGTTAATGGTGTAAAACCGTTTCCCCCTTCCCTCAACAGTCTGCAAACTGTACAAAAACCAATCCATGGTTGATAATTTACTCAGGCCATTAACCCTCAATAAGAAATAATGTGCCTTAAAGGGATGGTATAGTTTTGGTTGAGGTGGGAAATCAGATTTTAACTTTTTATGAGATAACTAGAAAACATGTTAAAGAGCATACAATTCTAAGAGAAATTCAAAGTTTATTTGATGAAAATCGGTTAAGAAATGGTTAAGATATCACAAAACAAATTAAAACAAAGTGGCCCTACATGTAAGTCCCACCTTTTATTAGAGCCTCTTTGTTTTTGGATATCTCAGTCATTTCAAAACAAATTTTTATAAAATGAACTTTGAATTCCTCGTAGAATTGTATGCTCTTTAATATTTCATATGAGGTTTTTCATTTTCTCACAAAACAGTTGGAAAACCCATCTTAACAAAAACTATATAATTCCTTTAAGACTGACATATCTAAGGCAATGATCCAACTACCTTGTATATCACAGAATGCCTTCACTTGCACTTCAACTGTAACAGGTAAACATTCAGTAAATGCAAAATTCATGGCACAAGTACACTGTAGTAATATGTGAATGCTGTGCACATGTACTTTAAAAAGCAAACATACCAAATGGATAATACATGTATGGGGCAGTTTAGCATGAGAAAAGGTCAACATCTCACAATACATTGAAGCCATTCTTTATCATTTGCAGATGAAGAAAAAAAAAGCTTTAGTGCATCAAAGTACAGTAGTTCTAAAATGTGAGTTACATAGGGATAGAAACAACCAACGTAAAATGTTAATCAGTATAATCAATGTTAAGTTTATTAAAATTGTTTCTAGAATAAACTGTCTACAGTTATGATTTATTGAGAAATTTAGTGATATCTTCTAACATTTGCAGCTTTATTGCATTTTTTTTTAATGGTAGAATGTTTTGTGATACAACTGAACTATACACATGCATCAAATGAGATAATTCAAGCATTTTTTTTTATCACTGCTCCCATGGTAAACAGTGGCTTTACGAGCTCCATAACACACCATGATTCCTTCAGCATTAAAAAAAAATTAAAACAACAACAAAAACCTCTGACATGTATCACTAGAGAATAGTCACCCACAGTATGATTTATGTACTGTGCTGTGTTCTACCCAATACTGTAGTAACCTTCATGTATGTATACTCTACACAATGATGCTGGTTCACTTATTGAGGACAACACACATTTCAGAGATCAGGCTGCAAGACAGGCCCAAGACAGAACAAAAAATATACATAAAGGGGAACTTTGTTATAACAGGAATCTAAAATCCATGACAAGGAACTTGCTATAATGACTTTTCTCACCATACCAGAGTGTGCAAAATAAAGAAATATTAAGAGCTTGGACCTGCATAATCGTCTTGTTATTAGATGGTTTTGTTATATCCTACCACATCTTGTAACAAGATTCCACAGTATATAAAAAACATGGCTGCTAGCTCCACCCAAAGCCCAGAGAATTATCACTCTCATGGATTTACAAAGTACATGCATTTAATTTCAAAACATCATCAGCTCCACTGTACTGGATTTTTTTTTTTCTACGCAGAGTAAACTACATGATCTTTCAACGACTGCATGATAAGAATGACTTTAGTCATTCGAACGGGAACCTAACCAACAATGAAATGCTGCTAGAAAGAGAACCAAGAGCTGGCCATCCAATGTATAAAAATACCCCTAATTTCCTTCAAAATTACTCTGATGCAGGCTCTGTTCTACCCTAACCCTCTCTGATGTCAACAGACTACATGTGGTTGTTCCTTTATTTTTCTGTACTTACTTACTTTACTTGCTCTGGACAACCTTGCCAAGTCAATTATTTACAATCCAGTCTACATTTTACGCTCTTCCGGGGACCTACACACTTCAGGGCAGCTCCTCTTTCAGGCCCACCAGCGCCTCATGAAGAAACCAGGACATAGATCATGCTGAAATGTAAAACAAACACACATGCAATACAGTAAAGAATACATCAGCTAGAATGATTTGGTCTATTTGATGCCATGTCATTTGTCACTGGAGCAAAATGTTCACAATTCACTGAGAACATGAAGTGGAAAAAAAAAACAACAACAAGCAGGTAATGTCATTCATATCTGTCAGAGACATCACAGAACAAAGAGAGAGAGAGAAAAAAAAAAGATTGTTGGATCAGATGGTTTAGGCTACATCAGATTTTTGAAAGAGATTTCCAGTTTGAAAATGATGCATATTTCATCAAGGGACAAAATTACTTGCTCTTGATCACCTGCTAACACTTATGGAACATCCAGCTTTGAGAAGGGTTCTTTAGAGAAACAGGGCATTGAAGAAAAGAGTCTATTAGAATGAGTTGGTTAACTACCAAATTCCTTGTTACACCTACATAAAGGACTAGATGGGATGTCATACTTTCATAGAAAACGCTTTTGAAGGGATGGTATAGTTCTTGTTGAGATGGAGATTCAGGTTTTAACTTTTTGTGAGACAATTAGAATCCACATGCATGTATATGAAATATCAAAGAGCATACAATTCTAAGAGGAATCAATGTTGTTTGATGAATATAGGTTTTGAATTAGCGGAGACATCTGAAACCAAAAGGAAAAGGAAAACAAAGTGGTCTTAATAAAAGGTGAGACCCACCTTTTTTTAGGAACGCTTTTTCATATATCTCCACCATTTCAATACCGATTTTCATTAAATTAACTTTTAATTCCTCCTCGAATCGTTAGCTTTTTAATATTTCATATACATTGTACATGTGTAAGTGGTTTCTAATTATCTTGCAAAAGGTTAAAACCTGAATCCCCACCTCAACCAGAACTAATTGTCTATACTATCCCTTCAAGATATCATCAGATTATCTTAAAACTTGGCTGTCTTTTCCTCAACTTTGCAAATTCGCAAGTCAATCTAATCGAATGATATCTATGTGGCTAAAACTTTAGATGAAGGATTACTCCTGTATGAAAAACCTAAAATCAGACATCAACACTGCAGATCTTGAAGTGTTGACGGTGAATCATCACAAGAAAAGACCCATCCAAGGACTGCCTCCTAGACCCAAGAGAGAAGTGTGAATGCAGAGTCATGACAGACTCACCTGTAGAGATAGTAGAAGAAGGAGAGGAGGTAGAAGGCCAGCTTGATCCAGCCCTCCCTCATACACCGGGATAAGATGTCTGCGTTCATGATGGTGGTGGCATCGTACAGGCCCGGACCACTCATCACCGGCCTGTTGGCATACCTACATAAGATGTAAGAAAAATAGGTAAAAAGAAAAGAAGATAATAATTCCACAGCAAACACATGCATGAGTAAATAAATGAACTAATTTCTTTAATAGTTGATGTTTTAATCATCAATGTACTGTATATGTACACACAAAAACACATACCAGTATATGAATATAAACACAAACAAGAAGAAAAAAAAATTGACAATCATGTATATGTACATCATGATCACAGAGAAAATTTGAATGTAAATTGTCATACCAGCAAACTGTGTTATCATCAATGTAAAGCAGTGCATTAACCTTAGGTACAACAAGTGATGAAGAAGCATACATCTTGTTCTGCACTTCAGCCTACTTGTTCTGGCACTGGAGATGTATAGTCTACATGTAAGTATGTGTGTAATCATACCAGTATAGCTGGTACCTATTGCTTAAAAATGTCAATCTTCACCTTCATCTTGAACTTTGAGACCTCCAATACGACAACTGCCAGACATACAGACTTGCCACACAAACCTGAACCTTTGACCTTCTTTGATGCACATCTGCTTGTGCATTCCACACAGTAATCTCAATGAGGCTAGATTCTCCTCTGTGCTCCATAACCACCCACTCCCAACTCACCTGTAGACGTGATACCCCATTAACGGTAAGTTGAGTGCCACAGTGAAGAACTGCCCGGCAATCAGGAACAGTACATTGAAGAAGATGTGGATGATGTACTCGGGCAATACGAGCTGTGCACAGAGACAAAGATAATTGTGCTTTAAAAAATCAAACCATTATACAAATGACGCACAGGTCTGAGTGTGTCAGTCGGAATTGTGTGCATAAGGTAACTATGGAATGCTTAACCGACGAGGCGAAGCCGAGTGGGTTTAGGCTAAATTCCATAGTTACCGCATGCACACTATATTCCGACTGACGCACGAAAAGACATGTGCATCATCTGATTTATAGAATGGGTAATTTTCTTGCCCAAAAAAAACATTTTTCTTTCGTGTTACCCGATGACAAAATTACTGGATGCATTTCCTTTTAACTTGGCATAGACGAGAGCTCGAAAACCATGCATCAGTTTTTACTGGACGCACGGCCAGCCATGCATCAGTATACAAATGATGCACAGGATAGAGTGCGTTAGTGGAGGCGTAGCGCACTTGAGGGTATTTACAATTGTGAAACATGCACGAGGCGAATCCGAGTGCATGTTGCACTACATTGTAAATACCCGAGAGTGAGCTGCATCTCCACTAACGCCACGAAATAATCCTCTGCATCATTTGTTTTATAAAATGGGTCGAAAACTTACAGCATTTTTCACGTACCTTTGTGGGTCAATACCAGTCAGCTACATGTAGCACTCGCTCGAGAGAGTCAAGCACGTCCCACTCGGAAATCCCGCACGTAAGTACTGTACGTATAAGAGTACTGTATACGTACGTCACATAATATGTTATGCACACAAGAAAGGCCGGCCGACAGCCCGAACTAGAAGTTGTTTACAGGATTGACAGCGCGTATAGTAGCTTGCGACGCACTTGTAACAACTGATTGAGTGCGCACTGGTACTGCAGTGCAATGGTACTAAAGTAATCAAAGCCCACGTGACTCATTTCAGCGCTTCCTATTGGCTACGTTCTTGAACCCATTTTATAACAAATACTGATGCATGGTTGTTTTAGCCAATAGGCATCTCGTACTGAGTGCACAAACGCTTGCTTAGTGCGCGAATCTTTGTTACAAGTACGCATACTCTTGCTACAAGTGCGCGATAACATGTTTACCACTGTGACTCAGCGTGCGGCCAGTAAAAAAAATCAACACATAGCTCTCGACCAATGAGATCGCAGGATTCTCGCTACCCATTCTATAATGGATCTTGTTGTTTACCTACCTATTTCTTTGTTTCCCGCGAGTGTCTGTGCGCCTGTGTGTGTGCTTCTGTTCCTTTACTTTTTTTTTCTTTTGTTAGTTCAATTTATTGAGTGGCATACATCTCTACAAGCTTGTCTTTTATGTGGGCCTCTTTTTTCCAATGACACAATGATTTTGAACAAATAGTTTCATATATGTATGTTTATATAATTGTTTGTTAGTCTTTTGTACAGTGTATCGAAAACAAAAAATACAATATTGGAAATAAAATTTGAATGTGAAAACTTGCCAAATAACAGGCCTTCAGTATTTGTAGTTTTGTGAGAATGAAATACAACCAGCCATGATTTTACTTCCTCTAGCACAGAATAACAGGTGAATGCACAGAATGCACAGAAGCGAATCTATGCATAGTTAAACTTATATGCTTACGTGTAAGAAAATGCACTTGATTCATTGGATTGAAGAGACCTTTTTTTTCACACAATGGGTATCTCACTTTCTGTCTATGACAGTGTTCCATTTGATGACAATGTGTTCCACTGAAAGTCATTTTGTGTAGTATCTAAAAAGCATAGTATACCACTGTGTTGACATTTGGAGAGTCTCTTCAATAATTCTGCTACACTAGAGGCACATTTTCGTGAAATATTGCACAGTTTTGAAAGTGCAAGCTTTGTAATTGTAGAATACTTTTTATGAAACGTCAAGTTAATAATGAACTATGGTACTGTCACATCAGGATACAGACAAAACTTGTAAACTCCTTTATAGTTAAATGTGTTTAGCCTTCAAGCTTGCAACCGTGTAAATAGGCCTAGAGCTATGAATCACAATAGTGTACATGGTGCAGGATAAAACACTTTTATGTAAACACTGAATACTCTCTCAATTACATGGCCTGAGAAGTAAAAGATACATCTATTGTAAGAAATCCTTGGTGAAGGCGGTTGTTCCCTACATTACAAACTGCAGGACAGAAAGACACCAGAGGTCTACCCTGTACACTATTGTACATGTACAACTACAGTGTAAAGGTGCAGTGACAGCAGTTAATACTTACCGGGTTCAAGCTATTGCACTGATCTATTGGATTCTTGTAGTCAGTCTTCAGCTCATCAAATGCAATTATCTGTATAAAAAATGAAAGCACATGGATGTAAGTAAATGTACAAATATCCTATTTACAACACTTACAGTTTACATTAGACTATATATTGTAACTCTGCTTTGATAAATGCATGAAAGCCAGTGATAAAAGCAAGATTCTAGCATGCTCAAAATTGAGCAGGCCTTGTTGTACTTGGAGCATATATAAGGGGTGCAATTGTGCTTCTCCACAATTCAAACTGTTACAGTAGTTGCCTGTTTGTTTCACTTTTCCATCTAAAAATATGGCTGGATTGCCAACGTTCAGCTGCACTAGCTGGTCTTTCATGGAGTCAGTTCCACTTCACCAGGTTTTACCCCCTTTTCTTTGCGATGAATGAATGAAGTGGGATAGTCTTTTCTGTGCATGCCATGAGTTGCAACTCTTTCACACATGGCACTTCCATCCTATCCGAGGGACGGAGTACCTTGCCTCTTCCTAGAGGAGATGGTATGATTACACACAACATTGCTCTGTTATAATCGGGAATCGAACCTGCTTCCTTTGGATCTGGAGGCAGACGCGCCACTTATTGACTGGGATACCAAGGAATATTGGCCCTAATGAGTGCAATATTCCCTGGTATTCTATGAATTAAAGCCATCCAATATAATCATTATCATCCATAATCATTATTATCTAGAGATGGCATAAACTGAAGAAGTACTGTACTTGTACTAGACTAGTCAACACTGCATTGAAAAAGGAGCTACTCACACTGTTCTTGCACATGCAGGATGTTTATGCGCTTGTGAATTGAAGCAATTAGATTTTGCACATTTAGTACATACCAACAAGCGTTTGTGCACTCAGCAAGCACTCGCACAACTGACAAGACAATGGAATACAGTGTACACATATTTAACACTGGGATTATATTGAGGTTTGTTGAAAAAATCGGAAATCAAAATTTTCAGATGATTTTGATACATGGAAAAAGCAAAATGCGTGTACAGCACTGTAGATTTGAGAAAAAAAAAAAATCTGAAATCAGACTTAAATCTACAGAATAACATGCCTGTATTGAACAGCCAGACGAGGAACAATGGTAGCCTATTATGGGGAATTGATACATAGGTCTATATGCATTTTGTTCAATATACTCTCATATTGAACAGTAAAAATTGAGCAGACAATACAGACAGACAGACAGACAGACACATTTTTCAATAACTACCTTCTTTTAACTTAAGACAATCATAGAACATTGATTTTTAGCTCCTGCAATGAGTCTTGGTTCAACTTCAAGTAGTATTAAAGGACAAGTTCACCTTCATAAACATAAGGATTGAGAGAATGCAGCAATATTAGTAGAACACATCAGTGAAAGTTTGAGGAAAATTGGACAATCCGTTCAAATGTTACGAATATTTTAAGTATCTGCACAGTCACTGCTGGAAGAGAAGACTACTACAGTTTATGATGTCACATGCGTACAACTATATAAGGAAAATAAAAAGAGAATTTCACAAAACTTTACTTTTTGAATAAAGTGCACAGTTCTTCGACTTGCTACTGACGTATGTAATATTAGGGTAATTTTATTCCCCCTGCCTTCTGAGAGAGAGAAGTCGAGTGCTCTTTTGTTATGCGAGAAAAATGGAAATATGTTGAATTTTCTTTATTCTTTCTTTATACCGTTGTACTCATGTGACATCACAAGCTATACTTAGTCTTTTCATCCAGCCATGACTGAGCAGAAACTTTAAAAATTCATAACTTTTTAACGGATTGTCCGATTTTGCTCAAACTCTCACTGATGTGTTCTACTAATATTGCTGCATTCACTCAACCCACATGTCTATGAAGGTGAACTTGTCCTTTAATGTAAAAGGCTAACCTCAGTTCTATATGATGTACTAGGGTACTATTGCACAGGTAGCATTAACCCCGGGGTGCTCCTGGTACACAGTTATGCTGTTAGTGGGAGCGCCCCACTGAGTCAACAGAGTGCTGTCTCAGTACGATAAAAAAAGGCTTACTTTTATACTACAGCATATGCTTCCTAGGAGATCTAATTCATATGTACCTGCCGTTCACTTGCTCATTTTTAAAACTAATCCCATGGTCTTGAAAAAACGTTTTTCTACGAGTCAATCTCCATTCTCCCAATGCCTTCCTTTGTTTTTCGAAACAACCTCGGCATACTCATTGGCGATATGCATGAAAGGCGTAATGTCTTTAGCCTTTGGACAAGGCCCTTTCGCTCTCGTGATATCGTGCTCCCCTGGGATCGCTTCTTACTCGCTCAGAAAGTAATGCAATACAGTAAGTCCAAAAAAAAAATTAGATTTTCGCATTTACAACACCCAATATGATTACACTGTCTAAATGCTACGTCAGGGTCTTAAAATATAACATCTTAAGTAGCTCTATTTTGCAGAAAACCCCATTCAATTTGGTTAAGCGGTCACAGAGAAATGTGGATTGTTGTATAAAGCATGTCATGAGTCTGATTCTTCCAAGTTAGACAGAACTTGGAGGGAAGAGATTCCTTACATGTTCTACAAAATTCCTTATTCCTCTTTGACCACTGAATCAAATTGAATGGGGTTTTCTGTAAGATGTGGGCAATTAGTTATACACTGTAGTTTCATACCCTGAAAATGCATTTGGATTGATTCACTATTTTTAAACTTATCATTGCGGAGGTCCCCGTTGTAATTTTTTTTTTTTTGACATACGGTACAGCGCGAGAGGGCCTTGTCAAAAGGGTACACTTCACTCCTAGCGCATGTGCACAGGTTTCAAATCTATCGAACGGAGTAGTTATCAATCTGTCTCAGAGATTCCTCTTGACCATATCATTTAAAGTCATCGATTTCAACTGAAAGGGACTAGACCTCTATTAGAGGAACCAAATGTTTCCAGGTAGGTGTTATCAACAATTGGACTACATCGTATCACCAAGCGTTGTGGGACCGGACGCGTACCAGCTGTACCAGTATTGTAAGTGCGTCTGTAATGAAAATGACGCACCTAGGAATTCTCACGCCGTTTTCAGAGTATGTTGTCTAGTATATGAGGAGTCTATATCAAGTCTTTGAAGAAAAGAAGGGTGCATATTCTATGTAAAATAGGTAAGTTTTCACGCGCGAACTTAAGACGTTAAGTGTCCGGAAACACAACCCCCCATAGTACTACAAATGGTCATTTTCAAACGTGAGTGACACGACAATCTGAGAGTGAGAAGGGCACATATCTTCCCACCTGGAGGTTATGAATGGATCATGACTACCATTTTAGGTTCAATGTAGGACTGGCATGTACCATTACCAGTTGGATTTGAATTCTCCAATTAACAAGTAAATTATGATTAAAAAACGATGCGTGAGTGACACGACAAATTTCGGACATGGGTTTCTGACCATTAACGGTTACAGCTGGATTCGTGCCAAAGTAGTACTCCAAGAGAACCATGAGTAATAGTGCATGTACATCAATAGTGTACCTATCTAACATATATAGTCACAATCAATCCCTCCATCT
Organism: Diadema antillarum; assembly: GCF_040938485.1. NCBI lineage: Eukaryota > Metazoa > Echinodermata > Echinoidea > Diadematoida > Diadematidae > Diadema > Diadema antillarum. Next base: position 3,296,760 of record NW_027271086.1, on the reverse strand, counting down.
CTGTTGTAAATGGTTCACCCTTACGTGCCGTGAGTGACACGACATCCAAAACGTGAGTGACACGACAAGTGCAAAAATTCCATAATTATCTCAACAATGTAACTTTTTTGGTATTATGTTCATGGTAACTCTGCACTAATAACCAATTTCTATTCTAATGAAAACTAATGTACACATTGTAAGACTTCAACAAATGTTCAGTACGTAATTTTGCACTATGAAGGATTTGTTTTACTCTATTTCTTCTACACAATTCTTTCTAGGATGAGAAAAGTCTGTTTAGAAAAAATGGTTTGTTTGCTTCCACATCGGCTTGAAGCTACTAAAAGTGATTAGTTGTTTTTTCTTGTTGTTAGTTCATTGTTGGAGAAGGACTACTGCTGTGACTTCATTCTGTTCTAAGAATGGCTCTCCTTTGCTGCACTCAAAGCAATTTTGATGGATTCTTGTCTTTTCAGAAATGTCATACTCCAAGCACTAGCCTCTTTACAGATCACTTAGTACAGTCTGACCACAGTTATCACTTTTCTGGATTGCTCAAAAATCAAGGCAATAGACTGCATGGCACATGAATGTCTTTGCTTGTTCAGTACAAAATGATATCTAAAAGTACAAAACACTTGATTCTTATGCAAAGTAATAGTAATTCAGGACGTAAATGTTGCTATGATACAACATTATATTTCTACAAACCAAAATACAGTTGCTAGAAGGAACAAACTGTAGACTCTGAGGAAGGGGTATTTCCAGTCACATTCCTTTTCATTTCCACATTATTTGAATGATGAAACATAAAATCATCATGTAAATAACTGGATTGAATAGTAAATTGGTAATGTCTTTTGTATGCCCCTAACACAACTTGCATAGAGTGTCATGTTTGAGCACATCTCTCTTTTCTGACAAAATGTGTCGAGATGGCTACCAGTCATGACATGGTCAGATATTCCCAATGTAAGTTGGAATGTGTTTCACAGACAAGTCAGACAGCAACTGATCATACCACTATTAACAGGGATGTTTCTGTTTCTCTTCTCAAACAATGTTTCAACTCACAATCTTGCCAACACAGTGTAATCGCTCAGCATGATATGCTGTTGCTGCTGTTACATACAGAGTTGTAGGTTACATCAATTGCCTGAGAGTTTCATGGTAAAAATATATAGATCTATAGAAGATCATAATGGATGCAGAAGATTGGTCAAAACCTTGTTAAACAGTGCACTTATTGCTGATGAAAGTCTCACATATGACAATGTTTAATAGATTATGCAAGGGCTTGGGCATTCATTATGACAGATATCACTATTGCAGTGTAGAATCCAAACTATTACTCTCAATCATAACTTAACCTTTAAATACTTTTTCTACGAATGTGTAATGTCTGCAGCATGGCGATGTAATGTCCATAGCACTTTTTTTTATTGAATTATGCAGGTATTCAAAGAACTGTGTGGATGTGTTGTGTGATATCACACTTTAGCTTTGCATTTGAATTTAGAACAAAATTTGACCAAAACACTGTTTTCTACCAAAACTTGTATGTCAAAAATAGTATGGACATGGCACTTTGAAAGAGGTTGAAATTTGAATATATAATACTATATTTTATCAGATACCAAGGAGGATTAATCAGCTGAAAGTCATTTTATAGTGAAAATTTCTACTTCAGAAGATCTACATGCAAATTTTGCCAAATATGAATATTTTCAGCAAAAGACACACTATTTCAATAGCTGAAAAATACTGGGGTTTTTTCCAAATTGGACCAAAAAGTGTTGTATATCGGTTTGCTATGACCCTTCCTACAAATTGTAAATACTATCCACTGTGAAACAAAGTTGTTTCTGGATATTTGCTTATTATTTTTGTTTTTTATTCTTGGGGTTTTTTTTTTTAGTGGAATGCCCACATGTAAAAGATATGGTGCCGATTTCAAACACAAACACGCTGTAACATGCAGATGAACTCATCATAACCAGACTATTCCTGTTGCAATGGGCAAATCTGAAAATAAATAGGGAAAGCTACAGGAGGCCTACTCTTACCAAGGATGACATTTGATTATATTCATTGTTTCCATTTAGTATAATGTTTTAATGATTAGTCTCTGTCCTGATATGTGTACAATATGATATCGTGAGTGACACGACATATCGTGAGTGACACAACATTGTGAGTGACACGACAGAACTTTGACTGTAGATTCTGGCTTTACATATTACAAATTGGACAAAGTTACTACACATGAAATAAGGTATTATGAAACTGTATTTGCTCCTGTATTGGGGTAATTTGATTTTCAAAATGCACAGCTCTAGAAAACTTTTTATGTTTAAAACGTGAGTGACACGACAACCATTTTTGAAAACTTTGAAGCCCTCATTTGTTCTGAAAATGATTTCTGAGAATATGTAATGCTATTTAGGGGATAAATACAATACTAAGGTTTTATCTTATCAACAAATACTCTTTAAATACAAATATTCTATCATGATTTGCAGTATGTGAATTTTGATGCAAAAATACACATTTTATGACATTAAATTACCCAAGTTCTAAATTTGCTGTATTACGAGATATAATAAATTATTTTACGTAATCTTTATGGAAGAATATGGTCTAAGATATCTAGTTTCAAAAAATATTGAAGCCTACTGATTTCTTCCAAGTTTTAATTTTCACCCTCATGTCCACTTTTGTTTGAAAATGGCCAAATGTATGTATTCAAATTGCAGCAGTTTTTTAGTAAATTTACTTGAGTTGGAATTTTGAGGTGATAGTATCCTGTACGAGACACCAAATCCTACAGAGCTGCAGCCCGAACACTTCGCGTTTGGGCTAGTCACAGTTAAGGCAGCATATGCCATGATCTCTCACGAAGAGCGAGTTCCGGTTTGTTTTGAGTGAAAACTTGAAAGTCGATGTCGATATTGACACCTTCCAACAACCAATTTGGTTCCATAAATTTCATGTGATGAAATTTAATTGGAAATAAGCTAGATCTAAACCACTATTATTAGTATTAGAACTTCTTACTACTGTAGTCATGGTAGTCACATGGTAGTGTTAGCACTAGCGTTAGCAGTTTGTTTGGTTCATTGATCATCAGCAGTGCCAATGGAGTTTGAGAAATCTAATTTGGACTAAATTTTTCTATTGACTAGACTAGAGGCAGAGCCTAGTCTAGAGCCTCAGACTAGACTAGCAGTTAGAGTAGACTAAGACGTTAAAGACAGTTCAGTGCGGGAAACCCGCTCATGAGGACCGCCCCCGCGTACGAGGATGGTCCCTCCTCATGAGGACCTCCCCCCGCCTCATGAGGCCCCCCGGGGAACGCCTCATGAGGCCCCCCATTCACTTCTTATTCATCTCACATCTGACGTATAAATTGTCGCAACTTACTCCAGTTTGTTAGCAAAATAATCACTTTGTAGGTATGACGAGTTCACTTTCTTCGTCAATTCCGCCCACGATTCCGCCGCCCGCTTACCGTTTGGGCGCTTTCTCTGGAATCATCCCGCCACGCGACGTACGTCGCATCACATCACGCATCCAGCACATACCAGTCTGGTATGTGCTGGATGCGTGATGTGATGCGACGTCGCGGGATGATTCCAGAAAAAGCGCCCAAACGGCGGAATCGTGGGCGGAATTGACGAAGAAAGTGAACTCGTCATACCTACAAAGTGATTATTTTGCTAACAAACTGGAGAATGTCATCTACCCACCTACTCTATCAGTGTGGAATAGTAATTTGGAATATATGGACAAGATCAGGTTAGTACTGATTTAATTTTTCTCGTTACGAATTTGTGCAAAAAGATGTCAGACTTCAGCTTCACGAGGCTGATTCGTGCCCGGAGAGGTGAGAGCCGCAGAAAAAAGCATCGAAAATATTTAGTCGGATCAGGCCGCTAGGTGCGGCAGTCTTGCATTGTGCGAACGCGCTGGCGCCCGTGTTTTGATGGGCGCTCTGCATCGGTTGATTAAAACTCGATTTTTGAAAAAAAAAACAGACAGGATTTTTTCTTCTTTTCATCATGGATAGTGGACATGTGTGTGTAACAAAAAATCACCATGCATAGTTGCGACAATTTATACGTCAGATGTGAGATGAATAAGAAGTGAATGGGGGGCCTCATGAGACGTTCCCCGGGGGGCCTCATGAGGCGGGGGGAGGTCCTCATGAGGAGGGACCATCCTCGTACGCGGGGGCGGTCCTCATGAGCGGGTTTCCCGGACTGAGTTAGAGGTTGTCTAACGTTAAACTAAAATTTTAAATTAAAATTTTACATGGATACAAAAGTAAAAGTTTATATCAGCGGCGAAGGCACGCTTCGTTGCACTTCCATACACGAACAGTCTGAATTGTCTGAGATGAACTGGCAACACTTTACACTGTTACTATTACTTTCATGTGCAGTCAGTAGACCCTGTCCGTCCTCTGGCCATGCGTTAAGTGTTCTATTCCATTAGCCCACTAGGTAACGTTAAATGTAATGTATGGGACTACAATATATGTAGTTTACACGCCCAAGGTATGACTACCGGCTAGCGAATATTATTACAACACAAATTCAACAGGGATCTTTTGTTCAGTAAATCAAACTTCCCATTAGTGAAATTGAGGACTTACGTGAAAGATGGCAAAGAATATCAAAACTGCAGCCAATATCATGGCCAGCAAATAGCAAAACGCGACGAAAGTGAACGCCATGATGGAACTTTGAAATTCCGAAATTTAGTGAATCACCTCTTTGCTGCCCTCTACAGTTTCGACGGATGTAGTCCACGTCGTGTATGACAAAAAGCTGGGATTGTACAGTACTGGTTGAGGTAGGGATTCATGTTTTGAACATTCCTAAGTGAGATAATGAAAAGCCTCTCATGAAATATGAAAGGGCATGTAATTTTAAGAAGGATTCAACGTTTATTTGACAAAAATTGGTTTTCAAATGGCTGAGATATCCCAAAAAAGTGCTAATAACAAAAGGCGACATGCCCCAACTTTATTAGGATCTCTTTGTTTCACCTTGTTTTTGGATATCTCAGCCATTTCAAAACCGATTTTCATCAAATAAACTTTTGATACCCCTTAGAACTGCATGCTCTTTGACGTCTTATAGAGTGGTTTCTGAATATCTCGCAAAATGTTAAAAGCTAAAACTACACCTCGACTAGAACTGTACACACCCTTTCATCTTCCAACCAAAGTGCAGTTTGTAGAAGAATTCATACTCAATATCGACAGCTATTCAGTGTTTTGCAAAACTGCGTTTTCTAATTTTTAATAATTTTTTCTTCATTTATTTTCGTATCTATGGTACGCATTTGTGAGGCGGTCAGGGATATTCCATTATATTTACAGGTGTGAGCCACAGTGTATAGAGTTCTGTGGTGTGAGCCCTATGCGTACAGCATAACCAGATACACACACCACTGCAGTATTCTCAGATTATCATCTCGGCAGCAGAATAATCATGAGCGATCTCCGATAATGTAAAATACAGTGTACTCCCGTTGCAACTAACACAGTTATGAAGGAATTCTCGTTAAAACGAAGTAAAATTAGGCCTATCATCTATAAAGGGCAAATCTTTGAATACCTTACCGCTCGTCTATAACAAAATTTTGATATAACAAAAAAAACCCGCCCATCCCGATGATTTCGTTGTAAAGGGAGTATAGGCCTAATGAGATTCTCTTGATGCAAAACAGGAAATTAAGGCAAAACAAGATCATTCTAAAAACCCTAGAGATAGGTGGAGATCAACAGACAGACACAAAGGAGAACATAATAAAAGTTAAGGAAATTAACTCTACATTGAGGTGTATTGTTGAATGTATGAGATTGCATTATGAGGTGTGTAGGCCCTTTTGTATCAGGTATGAGGTTTGGTGTGTCACCATATAGCCCAGGTCAGACTACGCTAAATTGCGCGTAGTTTCACTTTCCGGACCGGTATTCATAATATTACTTTGCTTATTTCCCCGAGTGCGAGTAATAGTGCCTGTAAGTTTTCGAGAAGTTTGTCGTTAGACTGCCCAAACTAAGAAGCTTGATTATCATGCCGGGAAGTGAAATTACGCGTAGTTTTGCGTAGTCTAAACAGGGGTCCGTTTCATGAAAGTAAAAGAGACTTTTCGCTTATAGGACACGCTTACGAGAGACTTCATGAAATGGATTTGAAAGTCTCATCTAGCTGTATAATTATGAGCGATTTCGGTCAGTCTTAGATTTATGTAAAGACTTTTATATGATGATTTCACGAAACGGACCTAGTTTTGTGTTATGTAGTGTGTGGCAAAGCACGGTTGAAACTTCGAGGTGTGTTTGTTACTTATTTGGTTAGATCCACTGTTATGTTTGTGTGTGTAGTATATTTCTGTTTGCGATTCTAATTATATATAGCTTTGATGTGATCGTGAGTATGATTTGAAATAGTCTCGTGAAACGAAGTACTCGACTCCAACCTGTGTGAGACTGTTTCAGTGAGCTAACCTAAAATCATTTTCTTGTGGTGTTAAAAGCTATTGTATTTCTATAAAAGAAGCCTTTTCACCAGTGCCTTGAATGAATATAGTGACACCGTCCTGTTTACATGAAACTTAAAACTTTACATGTACTAATAGCATAATATTTTAACTTAAGTTTCAAATGTCAAATTCTAATTTTGATCTTTTCAGTGGGAGCATAATTCTAGTTTGGATGTTGCACGACATTGGTAGTCTTGCGTAAAAAGGAATTCTAATGTTCATAAAAATTATCATAATGATTATGATAGCCTTAAAATTCCTCTTGATTCTATTTTTGTTTGTTTTTATTGCGCCTTCCTACACCCTGAGATCTGAAACAATGAATATCTTTGTAAACATAAGAATCATGAGCTTCAGTAACTTAACTTCAGTAGAGTGTCGTTTGTCATATCCTCCCTTTGAATATAGTAATAATTCCATCTTTTAAAAAAAGAGCAACAACAAGAACTACAACAAATCTGCGTCAAGACATGTACCACGTAAACTTCGATAGTACATTAATCATCATTCAGCGACGCTGGTTTCCATTTGTAAACCAGCTACTTTAGATTGTGCGCTTTTAATGCTTTAACCGTTCAAAGATTCTCCTTTATCATTTCCAGTCACAAACTCTATATCTTAATTTTGTCATCTCATTATATTCTTCCCCTCTACTCCTCCTATCCAATCTCCTCCCTTCTCTCTCTCTCTTTCTTTCTTTCTCTCTCTCTCTCTCTCTCTCTTGATCCCTCCATCTCTATTCCTTTATCTATTCTACCATCTGTATTAATATCATCTACATGTATCTATATCCCCCTCTCTCTCTCTTCCTCAGTTATACGAATATAGAAAAACGCAAAGACGCTATAACTTTTTATTGCTTTCTTTTCCTCCCTTTCTACCAATCTATTTATCTATTATCATAGGTATACATCCCCATTTCTCTTCCTACTCTCTACCCATCTATCTAATTCTTTTCTACATCTATCTATCTATCTATCTATCTATCTATCTATCTATCAAATATATATATATACATATATATATATATATATATTTAACTATTCATCTCTCTCTCTCTCTCTCTTTCAATCGAAAGTAAAGTATGAGATTAGTTTTGCCATGTCTCACTTCCTGAATCATCGATCAGTCAGGTGAAGCAAATAGGATACTTTCCAGTTTCTAACTCCAAAGTATAACAGATTGTGATTGTATGGCAACGACATACTGTCTCGGTTGTTATTGAGCTGCTTTCGCGACAAATCCAATAATCATTACTTTTCATTTCGGTTTGATTAAAGCGTTTATGATTTTTTTTTTTCTGTTCTGAGTATACGGTTACTATTCATTTATTTCCTCATTCATCATACAATCATACACTTTGAAGAAAAAAAAAGATCACTGAAAGTTCAAACGAAAGTTTGAAATGGGTCATGATTTGAGAAGTGTTACGATATGAGCAATTTGGAACTCTCGTAGGCGGATAAAGTGGTGAGCGGCGCCTAGTAGGCGTCGCGTTCGAGATCGAGCAAATCCGAGCTATCTCGCATCGACTTATCGAGCACTCATTCTTGGCCCCCAAGACTTCCGTCTCAATACTCCACGTCTCCGTCGCTTTTGTCTTGCAACATCCTGGGTAAACAGCCGGAGAGACTGGTGAAATGGACACCAAACGGACATCTCTGCATTATTTGCACCTGCTAGACTCGGAAGTGTCAACAGGTTGTAACGTTCGCATAAGTGGTCCCTTGTTCTTTTGCAATCATGATGTACTTTCTTAACCCCCCCCCTTTCCTCTATCTCTTTTTTCACACTCTCACATGAAACGACAAAGTCTACGTCCTAATAATCTTATCAAAGCAATAGCAGAAAGACAGAGAGATAAGGAAGGCTTGCAAGGGACAGGAGATGTAGTGAGATTTATATGAGAAGCGCGAAGACACATGCATGAGTTAGCCACAAAACTGGATGTTTGACCAATACACAGACGATGGCTCGCGCGTGCTTTCCGCGCGCTGTCCAATGAATGGCGCCAGACAGGTTGTCGAGTTTCATTTTTTGAGAGGTTAAAGCAATCATGGAAATTGCTTGAATTTGTCGGGAGTTCTTATTGTCATCTTGCTACTCCCGGGATCGTAAGTGTAAAAATAGAGAAAATGGAGGTAGAAAAGAGAGATAAAGAGAGATGGGGAGGGGAAGGGGATGGCGACAGTTGTTAGAGTTCTTTGAGCGCAAAAGAATACTTGCGGTCAGAAGAAGATATTAAAATTTCAGTCACGTATCGATGGTCGCCCTATACGCCGGTAACGTGAAACTTGATACTGTCCCTCACACAATACCTCAACGCGAGTAATCCATCCACACCACAGCTTGTCACCAGTTCGGCGAACACGGTGAGTGCGGTAACTAACTACCTGCTGGCTACCTGTAGGCAATATTCACCTCCAGTTTCCCTTCTTTCGCTTTGACAACTTTAAAGCGAATCTCCAACCGATTCACGCTCACTACAAGTATGCCTTCAACAGTAGGCATACTTACTAAGAAGAAGAAATCAGACAGATAGAATGATGGAAGAGTCATCAGAATGTCATCAAACATGAAATCCGAAAGTCGTAGAATTTTCAAGTGTCAGTTGTGTTCATTAAATGTAATCAGATAGGCCTATAATAGTTTCTGGTTGGTAATTTGGCAACTATCCCCTGTCCAAAGAAGAGACACTGTTGTCAGCTTATTACAATATTGCACAAAAATGCAAATACCCAAATAATAATAATAATGATAATAATAATGATAATAATAATAATAATAATAATAATAACAATAATTATAATAATGATAATAATGATAATAATAATAATGGTAATGATGATGATGATGATAATAATAATAATAATAATAATAATAATAATAATAATAATAATAATGATAATAATAATATTTAATGAGAATATTTAATATCGTATAAAAAAAGAGATAAATTTAAGTGAAGATTTATGTATACCTCAATGGCAGACGTGTGAGGTGACGTCATCACCACTATGAGCAGGTCGTGATTGCCGCCCCCCCCCCCCCCCCCCCATATCAGTGTTTGGTGAAAACATTGGGAGCTTCAAACTTTAGGGTCTGCTTTTGATGGCACTTCTATCATACTATTCGTCTGATTTTACTCAAACATAATCAAAATGTACAAGGGTTGGAATTCCTTTTTAAGATATCATTTGCGCTCGACTGCAACATACTCGCAATTTTTTCGTCATCATTAAACCCACAAAACGTGAAAAAAAATGCAGTTTATTTTCCTTTGCATGCCGATCAAAAATTAAGAACAAAAACAATGCATCTCAGATCTCTGGTAGTACAGTGTATATCAATACATAACCATCACATGATAAACATAATTTATGATAATTGTTATCACCAGCATGGCCTGGACGGTAAGTTGATAAGAAACTTCATTGAGAACAGTTTGCTTGAACTCTTTGTTTGTTTGTTTGTTTGTTTGTTTGTTTGTTTGTTTGTTTGTTCGTTCGTTCGTTCTTTTAGATATTAATTTGTTTGTTCGGGTCTTTTTTGTATAGTTTTCCTTTCATGAAGATTAAGAGCTAGAGCTTCTCACATTTCCTTGCTCTCGCTTGTATTCAAGGTAAAGACGGAAGAAAATCTTATAAACGAATATCCTGGCGGATTTGAATAGAATCTTCGGTTGGTAATAAAGTTGTAGGATCTCAGAGGTTTGTCATGCCATTATTTCAGATGCGATTAAAATGAAAGTTTAAAAAAAGGTTTTTTTCTTTCTTTTATACAGAATTCAATCATTTGTGTTGTGTTTATCGATTGAAGTATCTGCGGGACTTGTCCGCCTCATAAAAATCACAGTAATATGAAACTCGCAGAAAATACATTTCACTTGCAAACTCCTCTCCAAATACAAACAACAAGGACCACTTTTTCTCTTCCACGTTGTCTAAGGAAAAAAAATAGAAACAGAAGAAGAAAAAACAAGAAGAAATAAAAGGAAAAATACTCCTCTTTATACGTCGGCTGGTCGCGCGCATCGACACGCACTCTCTTTCCGAGAAGGCCTTTGACAAATTTACATAGCTGCAGCTCCACTTGAGAGGCCGTTTACACTGTGTGGCGACATCAGAGTCTGTACAATCTTTGTTATGCAAACCGCCATATTCTCATGGGCACTCGATTTCTTCGTGCTTTATCTCCGGCGATTATACAACATCTTGATTAGATTTTGTTCGGCAGAAAGCTTTTTTTTTTTCTTTTCATTTCTTTTTTTTTTTTAAATATAAGACTTAGATTTTACATTTTGGCGACTGGCGACGCGTGGGGTTACAGGGGCAATTAAGTATTTCAAAGGAGAATAAAGTATACTATACGATCCTACGGCAACTTTTCCTCGTCAACTTTGCGGTTTTCGTTTTCAGTTTTGGAGCGTAAATATTAGAGTCACGCAACGATGTATTGGCTATACAGTTTGTCTCTTTGCTGGAATCAGGAAGTTAACTCTCCTTTTCTCCCTCTTCCTCCCCCCCCCCCAATCTCTAGTTCCTTCTTTCTTTCTCTATTTCTGTTTGTCTGTGGTATTAATGTTTGCTTTCCTCTTGCTATGCCTTTCAACAACTTTAACGGTTATACTGAGTTTTTGCTTCATCGTTCTCACGAGAACTTATTCCACTTCCTGCTATCCTGGCTACTCTTCCTGCAACTGTTCTTTTTCTTCTTCTGCTTATTCTTGTCATTCTTGTTATCTTTTCCTTTTTTATTTCTCTGGGTATTTTTTTCCTTTTCTCCTCCTCTTTATGCTTTATCATCTTCTCCCTGTCGTCTTTCACTTGCCTCTCCTTGTCCTTTTCCCATTTTCCCTCTTTTTAAAGTAATTCTTCAAGTGTATTATGCACACTTTGAAAGCGAATGTGGTTTCCCCATAACAATACTTGATTGCCCCCAGGTTGATTGCATTTAAAAAAAGAATCATCATCATCATCATCAACAACAACAATAATAATAATAATGATAATAATAATAACAACAACAACAACAACAACAACAACAACAACAACAACAACTCTCAGTAATATTACGGGACATTGAACAGTGTCTATATCACTTGATGTCAAATTAAGATCTATCACCATTGCCTATAACATAGTATGTTTCCATATCAATAGTGTCTCTTTTCCAAGCAACAGACTGTTCTCATGAAAAGAACCGACCCAAAGCTGCAAAGGAAATGGCATATAGGCATGTACCTCAAACAATCAAACTTTGTTTCACCCAAAATCATTTTGTCAGAGCTCCCGTGAAATCATCCCAAAGTAGAATAATCCCAATGAGCGACGGACATTTATTGTAGCTCTCTCTCACTCCCTCTCAATTTCTCTCTGCAAAGATCTGCATACAATGAAGCTAGTTAGTCTCAGCTCCATTTGCTAGTTTTTATTGATTTTAGATCCTTGTGGCAACTAAAGATGAGCCGCCATTATAGCTATATTGGAGACTAGTCTCGAATTGCAGTTTAATACCATCGGTGGTATACAGTAAAATTTCACATTATTTTTCTTGGTCGAGTTTAAAGTTAGCGATGGAGCTTTCTTATACACTTTGTTTGCAACTTTCTGTAACTTGTGTGTGTGTGTGTGTGTGTGTGTGTGTGTGTGTGTGTGTGTGTGTGTGTGTGTGTGTGTGTGTGTGTGTGTGTGTGTTTGTGTGTGCGACTGTCTGTTTTAGGTTCTCTCGCGTGTATTTTCCTAACCTCTTTCCGGTTTGGGCCTATAAAAAGCCACGAAGATGTCGCCATTCGTTACGATAAATTCGCACTCCACCCGTCTACACCGATAACCATTATTGGGGCGAATTATTGTCCACTAGTGGCGCCACGAGAAATCGATTGCAGCGAATCGTTATCGCGGATATATCGCGTGACAGAGCGCCAGTTCCTGTTTGAGAACATGATATAGTAGGGGCACTTCGACGATAAGGAGGAATGGAAGCTATGGCCAGCAATACGTGGGATAGATTTTGTTTACCGGGATATCGACAAGCATGACATCAATTACGTCACTGCTACCCTTGGAGCAGCCTTGATACATAAACATTACTTGAGCCGTATGATCGTAAGATAATTATTGACATATTGCTATTGGAACTAATAGCCGATAAAATCTACAAAATACTGTTCCTTATTAGTTTATCGTTCACCTTTCATCAATCTTTTTTTTTGTCTTTTTTGCTTTTTGTTTATCTATAGTTCTGACGGCGAAATGTATATTGGTCTCAGAATGTAGAATGTTAGCACTCATACACACATCACGAACACCTCTCCGACGCACCGATTTAATTAGAGCAAAGCATTTGTGGGACAGTTAGAACGGAGTTAGGAGTTGGTTTAGTCAGTATACATGTACATAATGTATAAAGGTGATAAACAAACCCGTCGCCATAGCTACTCCAACGATGCTAGATTTTCAGTCATAGCAGATGTTTTCATGATGATGCCCCCCCCCCCCCCCCCCACATACACATACGTACGCACACATGTGTACTTCTTTCCTCAGCTGGCGCAATTGTACCTTCTGACCTAATTCTTCATTCTTTGATGCCTCGTGAAACAATCATTACTGCTGCGTGTTGTGTCCTTGCTCCGCTGAAGGCCGCAAAATCAGACATTAGTGTGTTGATTTATCGTCCTGGTTCATGTCTGAGTGATTATAGCGCATCGATTTTAGTCAGTACAATGATGTATACAATGAGGAGGTAATATAGCGAAGTGGCGTGGCAGTTATGTCCATAGAGATACATGGTGGGACCATGGAGGGCGGACTGAATCCAACTGTTGTGCCATCGCCAGATGTCATTACTGAGCTGGTAACTTAGAAAAATAGAGAAAATTTTGCTCTAAAATCGACTTCACCCAAGAACAAACTTACAAATCTCAAAGGATTGGAGGCAAAAAAAAAAATGTATCAAATTCCCGTGTGAATTATACGAATTGTTTTAATCTTGTAAAATTGAAAATTCAGCTAGAAACAAAAATGGCCTCACATTGCGTCATTGTCGCAGCAGCGAAGGAGACATCCGGGCATTTCCCAAACAATTGCCATTCTTAGTGAATGCGAAACGTTTACACCGTGCCATCTCAGAATTATTACCCTTTTTATTCAATAGTATACTCTCGTTGTTCCAGTCAAAACCTCCCATTTGAATAGAATTTTTGTATCATAAAACCCTTAGTTGACGACTTGATCACCCTTTGCCGGTAGTGAGGGTGCATTTGGAGAGAAAATGAAGCCGGCATAATTTAATGTTCAGAACCCACATGCAATTTCGCCATTAAGAGGAAAAGAAGGGAAGGTTTGGCTTGGTGCTCCGTTTTCTTTTTCTCTTCTTTTTTTTTTTTTTTTTTTTTTGCCATAATGCGGTGGACAACAAAAAGTAATAACAGCATGCAAGGAAAGCAGAAGATTAGGAATTGTCAACTCCGAATTACTGAATGACATACTTGATTTTTTGTCTGTCTGTGTGTTTGTGCGTGCGTGCGCAGTGCGTAGTGTAGGTAGCAACTATGAGAGTAGTTATCGGCTGCTTGCGATTAGCGTGTGAGTTGTGAACAAACAATGCACCCAAACGGTAAACGTCTATAGCGCCACCATGTGTCCGTAAGCTTGAGTTTTTTCTGTAATTATTAGGTCTTTTTTATTGTTATGACAGAATGTCTTTTCCCCCCCTCCCCCCCCCCCCCCCCCCCCCCTCTCTCTCTATTTGTCTTTATTTTTGAATGATTTCTTTCTGTGTACTGGAATAGACAAGCGGTGAGACATTGGCCCTTTCAGTTTGCAATGAGTTTCTCGTATAAACATTCACGTCAACATAGAAATGCATTTCTACGCATTTTCATTTCTCAGTATCTGTACCCTTACCTCAAGACTCCTTTGACAAAGAAAGTGAGAAACGTGTTCTATCTAAATTTGAATGGCGCTAAAGGAAAAATATAACAAACAAACAAACACACTAACAAACAAACACCTGATTCCAACCCAACAGGGCGAAAACTATATAAAAGCCTCCATCACAGCGACGTGACCGCTTGGAAGAAACAAACACGCAAACAAACAAAAAACAAGCTGAGGATGTACGTGAAAGTAATGGCAAATCACAAAAGAAAAGAAAATGGGTTAAGGGTATGACCTCCTAGTCACACATGATTCAAGATATGATATAGCAGTGCCAAGGTGAAAGAGGAGGATTCGGCGATAAATCAATCGAGTGGCTCTTCCCGAACATCTGCGAAAAGCCGCATTGTCAGCTGCGATTATCTCTCGACCGAAGGACGCCCTCATCAATCCAAATAATACAGTATTCAGCCTGCCCACGAATGAGAGTCGGACGTTTATCATTATAATAGGCGCGAGTCGCTATTCGTCACCGAAATCAATTAGGTCAATCATGCCTTGGTGTGGTGAAATGAGCTTCTGGATCGCTTGTTTCGACACTCAATTATCACGTTTTTGCACTGTGCTGTATTTTTCTCTATGGCTGGTATATCGTGAATAAACGATGTTATCGATTTTTAAAAGCCATAAACAGATACGCGAAGGTTTCGGCAGCGAGAACACAGGTGTGGGCAATGCGTTAATTGTCTAATGGGGTTATTTGTAGCACCTATCGCGGCTGGAAGTAGGTTTGTGACTTATTACCGCTAGTCTTTGTCCCCGTTTCTTTTCCTCCGTCGGGGAAATTAGGGTCTAAAATTATTATTTGGATTTTTGATTGGCACGTATTTTTTGATGGTACCAAAATATATAATTTCAAACGGTGTCACTGTTTCATATCAACGCTACGGACCTGACTTACATGATTATTGACTGACCATACAGAATTCGAAAAGGATGGGAAACAGGAACTACAGATTAAGGATGTTCTCGAGAATAATGCTAACTTTTATCTCCACGTACTTAAGAAACACAATATCATCAGTAGGCACTATTAAACCTGAAAATAACGACAAGTGTCGTAAAAATGATCATTAGACACTAGGGGGAAAAACACACATGTTGAAGTGAAAAATCAGTTAGTATATTCATCAAGTTTGCTATGGCATGTTCATTGGCTAAAAGGGAATACAGTGCGTAAAAAAAAAGAATGAGGAGAGCTTTTGTTTATTATTAGTCTTGGTTACACATGCGAAACCAGGAATTCACAGAGGCACGATCAAACTTGCATTCATTAACCCCTTCAGCGCCAAGGAGTCAAATGTGCACAAATTCTTACACAAACCTATGGACAGATGATTAATGTTACACCCAGAGGATTCATAGGGAGTTTTAGATTTTTGCCACGCGGACCTTCAGAGGAAAAAAAAAACTGTTCTGCGCATGCGCAAAATTGTCTATCTAATTCGATCTCGCGTTGCCTGAGTTTTCACTGTCGGTTCTGGGCCATTTCAGCGTCCGCTCAAATTCAAGACGCAGAGAGCTACTTGATGCAATGACAGGGGCGCCATTTTACTTTGTAAAAGGCTGCGTCCTCTTGTAATCTAAAGCTACTTTGCAACACGACGCAGGGAGAGAAAACAGCCAACGCAATCGTCGTCTAAACGTCCACGTCCCAAAATCTAAAGCTCCCTTATGACGCAAATTATGACTCTAGGTAGTTGTTGACATACCGTCCTGCTAAATACACGACACAGGTATCATGTGAAAATTATACTATTTTGAGTAAGCATGAGTGCTGTAAATCTTCCTATATTTTTTCTCTTCTTCACTGCTCAAATCAACGCTCTTGTAGTCATCGAAATGAACCTGTTCCCAATTTTACAGATATTTCGTAGGGCAAACCCAGCTGCTAAAATCTATTAATTACGGCGGTGGCTAAGATCGATCACGGAGCCATGCGCTTACGTTCTCTTGCATTCGTTTGCCGCTTTTTATCAAATTAGTTTGATTTTCTGCTGAAACAATTAAAGAAGTCAGCAAACAAATTTGCACGTATACGTGTCTGCGTGGACGACGGGCTGATGTATGTGTGTGGGCGCGCCAGAGTGTTTACTGTGTCTGTGGAGAACCGGTATACTTATGAACATTCCGGCAGACAGCTCTTTATATTACAGACGCGTAAGGGCCAAGACGCCATACAGCCCTGTTATACAGAGGTAAAGACGGCAGTACATAAGCAGGAGAATGCAATTTCGGTGTTTAAATTTAACACTTGATAAATTAAAAGTAATTTAAATTTACACAATGACATGAAAATCATACAAGAAAGAAATGACTGACTTAAAAAAAATAATGTATACCTCATATTTCACATCATTACTGCGTCTAAACGCAGTAGTACGTTTTACTTTTTATGATAGACTGTGAAAAGAATAGTAACACACAACCGACACACATACACACAAAAAACACGCACACAGACACAGACACGCAGACACACACACACACACACGTGCACACACACACAAGCCTTTCAAATCAGAAATGTGCAATTATTGCCGGGAATATAACTCTTTGCCCTGGAAAGCAGCATGGATTAGATTTTAGTGGTCGAGCTGCTGGTTATAAGGTACTTGATATATTGATAATTTGGCTTGTTATTTAATAAGTCGTTTGTAAGTTAGCTAATTTCTTATCTAGTTGGCATCCTTGTCGATTATTCAATTTTTGATCATAGCTTTCTTTCCAGCTCCTTTCGTGACATGTCCCACATTATCTACTCTTACTATTTCGCAACAAGATTCTCCTAAAAAGCGGTAGTTCAAGCCAGCGCCAAGCAATATCCACTGCCTCTCGAAGTGTAATCAATCAGTTTTAGTCCCTATCGTCACAAATTATTCTCAAATATGCTAGGTTGGATTTTAACATCACAGTAATCTTCATCCTTCACTGACTAGAGATGACATCTGCAAATTAGACATTTCGAAATTCACGTGTGTACAGGTAAAGAGTGTATCTCGCTGGCTCCGCTATCGAAAGCGCCTTGACACAGCCACTAATACAGTTGGATGACACTTCGGTTCACGAAGCCCGTGTTTCACTGTCAACTCTGCGTATAATCGACATCTGTTAGAATTTGTCGCTGACATTTAGCTGAACTCCCCTGGCAGCTTCCAATGTCAACCTGGCGTCAGGGAGGAGGAGGGAAAACGGGCACAAAGACGAGGAGTGAAATGGGCTTGAAACCAGGTTTCTGGTCAAGGATTTGGAGTGGATCGCACGAGAGCACACAGGCGAGGCGCCAGCGTGTTGATGCTGATGTGTATTTGCATCCCTCGTTGCCAGGCGACGCATCTTCCAGTCCAGTGGCGGGCGTGACGGCACAGGTGAAGACGTGTTTCAAGGCACTTGTTGGTGTGTTATGAGATCCTTAAAAAACATCATGGTGCTATGTACAAAGTCATAAAAGTCACAATATGACTTAAATGAGGGCATGATCAATACAAAGGTTTTGAAAAAAAATAGACGTACAGTTGTCTAGCAAGATAAAGTATGAACTAATAATTGACTGCTGAGAATGCTCGCTGAATATGTCGGGGAATTCATCCACACACACAATGGGTATTCACATGCAAGGAAAATAGGCGACACTCTCTAAATTGAGCTTGATGTCTCGGAAAGGAGGCGCCTTGTTTCATTCCATGCTGAATGGATTTTCCTCATCCCCGGCTTTAACCCATCCAATACCAAAAGACGAGTCCGTATACGGAAAAACACAGCAGGAGCAGCGTGATGGTTGATTATGCTGTTAAGGCTGTGGGCAAATCATGGAAGGGGTAGCGTTTACATATAGATTGAGGGAGGAGTCCGCCATGTATTACTTCCGTACCACTGATTTCCTCGTATTCATGGATTTGGGTTATGGCAAAGGAGCTATAATAGACGAAATCGCAAAATGGACGGGCGCATGCAGTATTACGAAACGCCTACGGACAAGGTATTCGAGTGAATCGAAATGAAAAAAAAAAAAGAAGATAAGCACAACAAAGTTTTCTGTCGCCAGGGAGCTCAGAGGATGTCTTTTTCTGACTGTTGTAGCCTAAATCCTTTATTTACGAAGGGTTTTCGTCGTTTATATTATTGTTGTGGTTGCTGTTGTGAAATGAATTAGATAGCAGACGAGGCGACACTTGTCCCACCGTCGTCTGCCGATCCACTGTGGTCAAACCTAAAAAGCATAAAAATCTGCGATGCGCAAAACATCGCGACCAATAATATCCAGGGAAGGCTGTCTTTTTTGTTTTCTTGTAAATTGAATTTGTTCCTTATTTGTTTGTTTGTTTGTTTGTTTATTTATTTTGAATCTCTTGTGGGGGGGCAGTTTGCTTCTTGTTTTGGTTTTGAGGTTCTGTATGCTGATTCGCAGATAATGGTACGTGTGTTGCTTTACAATTATTCAGTCAGTGTGAGGAAAAATTGTTGATTTGCAATTTTCCACATTGTTTGAAAAGTCTCTTTTATAATAATAGGAAGAGGACAAACAGCGTTCTTCATTTGGAGTTCCCAAACCGTTTATTCGTTTCCTTCTTTGGCAGTTCCAAAAGCATACTCGTTTAGAACAAAATAATGAAGAGCGATCGTTTGTAAACTTTGATTTTGTCCTGTGTGGTTTTGTTTTTGTTTTTGTTTTTTGCAATTTATTTTTTTTTTGCTTTGCTCTAGATATAGAAACGAAAGCAAAAACAACAACAACAACAACAACAATAACAAAACAAAGAAAAAGAAAGAAAGAAAGAAAGGATGAATGAGCGAATGAAGGCACGAATGACTGACTGACTGACTGACTGAATATATAGAAAATAACCATGAATACGATATGGGCTGTTATTTGAATCAAAAGGAATGACCCGCTCCGTGGAATTTGAGAGAAGGTGACATGAAGTAACCTCTAAGTGCTCAAACTAATTACCTTCTGTTTCTAAATAAATGATTTTATATAATGTTTGCATAGACATACACACACTTTTTGTATATATATATATATATATATATATATATATATATATATATATATATATATATAAATGAAGAATAAACTGGTAATGCATTTTTTGGCCAATAAAGAATGGGCTTATTCGAGTCGAATAAACTCATTCTTTATTGGCCAAAAATGCATTACCAGTTTATTTCTTCATTTCTTCGTGGAGCCAACACGTGAATTCTCAACATGTTTATATATATATATATATATATATATATATATATATACACATATAAATATATATGATATTTCTTTATTCATATCCATTCTTTTATGTGTTTGTTGTACTTTCACCTATTTTTGTTACGAATTAGTGTCTTAGTTCTAAGCATGTTCGTAAATAATTATTAAGTAAACAGATATTTTTGAATGCGGTCACGCAATATACTGAGTTGGGGAAAGAAGGTCAACCTCACCTAGCTCTAGCTATAATCTGATGAATAACAAAATGAAAAGCACAGCATGATAGTCATCTCTCTGATGACAGCACGGAAGGTTGATAGAAATGACCTTCACTTGACCTTAATACCTTGGTGAGCAATAACAAATCATCAACCTGATAAATGCGAATTCAAGGATTAAAAAATCTGACTCTCTCTCTCTCTCTCTCTGACGCCTGTCAATCATAAACGAGTTTCGCAGCAGGTGAGCCAAAGTGTTTCTCTTTCTCTTTTTTTTTTTTTTTTTTTTGCTTTTGTTTGTTTGCTCATCCCTTTAGAAGTATATAGTCCTTCGGTTGCCGACGATTGCTCATCTTCATTATCTCTCCGATTTCCTCGGGGTGATGTATTATTGTTCTAAATAACCTTTTAATAGAAGACAAAGGCGATCTATACGATCTGCAAATCGGCGCACTGCAATAGTATTGATTTCAGCGGGAACGTGATACACGCGCGGCGAGGAGGGATAAACGGGAAACGATGTTATCGGAGCGTGCCGCCTTCCAGCCATATTTGCGCTGCACGAGGCATGGAGACACGATATATGATTCGGTGACAAATGTTATGACGAGTATTTTCCCCCTCTCATCTTCACGGGCCGGTTACGCCCCGTAGGGCTTACAATTCTTTGAAGCAGAGTTTCTCTGAAAAATCATCAGTGACAAAATGACGTCATGATCTAAAAATACACACAACGCTCGAGATTTCCTGCAGCACCCCGCCCCCCCCCCCCTTTATGGAAATGAAAAAGGTGTTGTTATAATCACAACTTAAATCTCTAAGATTACATCGTCATGCTTTGTTGCGATACCCTAAACCCGCTCCCATGGAATTGGAATTTAATCTCATTCTACATCACCGTTTCTATTACTCGGCAAGTAATACAAATCTTGATATCATCAATGACCAGTCGAATAAGGTTAATAATGTACAATGAACCTCTGTTTTACATAGCTTCTTCTCCTCCCACTTGTCAATCATACATGTCTCGTTCATTTTTCTTTGAGTATATACCAAAGGATTAGTCATTGTCCGCGATCCCTATACGAACAGTTTTGTTAAGCGGGCATATCGAGCTTATATCGCAGAGTGATGCATTCTCCTCTATTATGTTATCAATCTTGAACTTCTGAGAGACGTGAACAGGATTGTCAAAATTTTATGATACATGCATACATAATAATTATGTAGGGCCTATATATGTATATATGTATGTATGTATGTATGTATAGATTCATACATTTTTCTAATCTGAAAAAGATGTAAACACCTGAGAGTGAATTGATGATATTATACTCCATCAGATATATTAATATTTTTTCTCTGTTTTTCATAATTATTCCTTTATTTTCAGACATGAAAGTAACATTTAAGGAAGGAAACTTTGAATTTGTGCCCATGCTTTTCAGATGTAAGATCAATCAAGTAATCATATTCAACGTTTCTTTAAGTTTTCAATGAAAGTAGATGTTCGTCTTTGGACTTATTACATGCTGAATTAAGTAAGTTCGTAATAATTCAAATGGTATATATAAACGCAATGTTGGGAATCACACGTAAAAAAATAATTTTGGATTGGCTTCCATCTTAAATTAGTTAAAGTATATCACTAGCCGGCCGAAATAAGTGTATGAAGTTCATAGTGTCATAGCGTCATGTTGCAATCCACACTGGATAATAACGAGAATGATGGCTTCGATCAGGAAAGCTGACAGACATATTGTTAGATTTTTTCTGCCGTTACGCGTCACCATGCAGTGCTATTTCAGTATTTCTGTACGACAGAGCAATCAGATTCGTTGGAATGCACGGATATTCTACTATCTTACAGAAATTTGCTGTCGCATTATTTGTGTGCGTTTGTGTATTCCCATTATCATTTGTTGTTGTTGTTGTTGTTGCTGCTGTTGCTGCTGCTGCTGCTGCTGCTGCTGTTGTTGTTGTTGTTGTTGTTGTTGTTGTTGTTGTTGTTGTTGTGGTGGTGGTGGTGGTGGTGGTGGTGCATGTATTTCCAATTGATCGAGTAGCCAATGTTTCTACAAGATTGTTGGGGTTTTTTTACGTGGGCCTCTATTTTTCAATAACAAAATGACTTTTGCTTACAAATACTTTCATATAATACACTATAATGAACATGCTTATTTTTGTTTACGTTTTCAAGTATGCATTCATTGAATCATATGGACTTTCTTGTAATTGTGATTGAAAGGATTTGTAATACTGCTCATGGAAATAAGTTCTGAATTGAATTGAAAAATAGATAAAGCTGAAAGTTACTCAAATCTAACTCAAAGAATATGCTAAGATGTTGGTAGGTTAAAGAACGGACAAATCACGTCATTGTCTACTATGACTAATAATTCCAACTAAAGAAAAAAAAGACAAAAAAGTTGGGCAATCTGATCCGGGGGCACGTCAGTCATCTAGGGTTGCGGTCTATCTTCGGGATGCCCCAGAAATGGGATTCTCTGAAGTAGTTTAGTTACTCCAAGCACAGGAGAGAGGCTCTTAATTGTGATCTTTTGTTTTACCGAGATGGGTCTGGTGGCAACATTAAAAAAAAGACAACAACAGAGAGGAGAAATTGCCCTACAGACCCCCATGACTCATTTTTTCCCATTGTACAGAGTCCCTCTTTTTTTTCAGAGGAATAAGTCAAATTTGCTTTTTTTTTAAGAGGACGACCTGATTAGCACAAAGACGTATGGATACAAATTTGTATGAATCATCCAATTTTTCAAGCGATTCGAACATTATCCTATTGAAGTACAGATACAATAAAGAGGGGAATATCTGATGCCAGCAATCACGTTTTGTGACGTTATATGTATGTGTGTAATATCTATGTAAGTGTTTATGGGTGTGTGTGTGTGTGTGTGTTTATGGGTGTGTGTGTGTGTGTGTGTGTGTGTGTGTGTGTGTGTATGTGTGTGTGTGTTTGCGTTTAATTATTGAAGTTAAACAGTGAAAACAAACGAGTTGGTCTAAAACTGCTTGTAAGAAACCAAATGTCACTAACGTTTAACCAATGTAAATGAAATTCGTTTTTTGGTAACTAATCAGTTTTATCCCTTTTTGGCAAATCTTTATATAACATGAAAATGGGATTGAGAATGATACATGGGTAAAAAGATGAAGTCAGACCTATGCACTGCTCAGGCAGACACCATTCTTATTGTTATTATTAGGGGTCATCTTCCGCACATTGTAAAAACTTTATGACCACTCTATTGTCCGATGCCAGATGCGAATACTCATCGCTAACGCGACAGGTAAAGAAATCATTTTGATCTTCTTTTTTTTTACTCGTTTTTCTCATCTATCCATCAATGATGTTTTCCTGTCATCGACTCTTTTTTTTTTCATTCACTTTCGAATTTATCTATTGAAGAGACACCGCGAGAAGGAAAGTGAAGTTTAAGTGCTTTGCTTTGCACGTGCATATTCACTGTTTCCAACGGTTTCCGATGTGTTGGCTCAGTAAGTAGAGCGGCTGCCTCACAATCGGGAGGTCGTGGGTTCGAACCCCGGCCGCGTCATACCAAAAGACGTTAAAAGATGGGAGTTGCTGCTACCTTGTTTGCCGTTTAACAGTTGAAAAGTTTAGAGCAACGTCGATCTGGTGCTGCTCAGTGGCTGCCGGGCCCACGATCATTGTGGGCAAAAAGAATTTCCATTTTCGGACAATAAAATTTGGAGTTTATATCCAAAACAATTATCATTATTATTATTATCATTATTATTATTATTATTACTGCTTGTCGTTCCACAGCTTCGCTAATCCGAGAACGAAAAAAGGTTCATGATTACTGAGGTACGTAAGTATACCCCTTCCTTTCATTAGCGCACCTTCGGGATAACAAGACCTTATTTCGTTTTCGGAAAAACAATCGGGATAACGCTTAATCCGATTATTTCTTCTTCGGATGGACGAACCCTCGGAATAAGTTTAATGTATTATGTGTGTATGCTGAAACAAAGCTTACATTATGTGAGGTTCTACGTACGTGCATGCTTGTGTGTGTGTGTGTGTGTGTGTGTGTGTGTGTGTATGTGTGTGTGTGTGCGCGCGCGCGCGTGCGTTAGTAGGATTGTGTCTGCGCGGGAAGGGGTTTGTCGGTTTGACGAAAATCTATTTATGTTTATATCGTTAGTTTTCAACTAGTAGTTCAATTGTACTTATTCATTAATATTACATTGATTGATTAGGTAGTTTCTTCTTATTTCTTAATTAGTTGATGTATTAGTGCAGTCATTTAAATACAAAAACAAAAACGGAAGCGAACCTCGATTTTCGTTTCATACTGTTGTTAGAGGAGGCTTCATATTTCCTTCTTGTCTGGTATGTGTACAGATTGGCGCTATAAACAGCTAGGGTAGTTTTTCCTTTCATCCATCGTACTGTTTTTCGGTCATTGAAGCGGTAAAAAAATTAACATACGTTGAGTTTAGTGGGTATCTAATGAATTAATACGTACTACATCCATTAGCGAGAATGTCGGCATCTAGAGATATTCAAGGACAGCTCATTGGGCTGAAACATGACCATGGCTCGACGACGTGGCAAAAGTACTTTTTCGAAAAGTCAAGGAAAAGTGCAATCTTTGGATCCTTTTGCTCTGTACCCGTTTGCCTCAGCGGAGATTCCGACGCCCGTTCACGCCCCAGAGAGCAGCATAATGGCGACACAGCAAAAATACACAGCAAAAATACGGACTCTTTGCAAGATCTCACCACGATTAGAGAGAGAAAAAGATGGGGAGGAGGGGGTGAAGCCTTGCGTACTTTATTTCTTTTTTCTTCTTCTCCTTCTTTTCGTTTCTATCCAACATAACTTCAGACCGACAAAAACTTTACAGCTCAAATTCGCCAAATTGTCGCCCAATTCTTCCGATCAATTTACCACATCTGCCTACCAGAGCCTTCGTGGAGGTCGATTTTGGCGGGAATTTTCATGCGACAACTCAACCTACGTTTTTTGCTCTGTCTCCTCTACCTACTGACGTCTGTGTATAGAGTGGCCACTCACCAAAGCGTAAGTTTTAATCTATTCAGTGTGAGAGAGGGAGAGAGAGTTAGAGGCGGGGAGCCAGGGAAGAAGTTGTAGGAGAAAGCGTTTCTGTTAGGTCTCATCGAAATTAGCGAGGAAATCGAAATTCGATTAAGTGGCATAACTTTGGCGACCCGAACCTGGCTCCTATAAAGTCCAGCTACCCCGTCTTTCTGTTTTTATCTGCATTTTATTCTTCTCCTTGTTCGACGGTGTGTGAGGTCCTTTCTCTAAACCAACACGACGGGCTCATTATATAGGTCCATTGAATCGTCGTTATATTGATAGAACCACGGGGACGGGGAAGTAATAGAAAACAAATGGGACGTTTTTTAAGCAGGAAGAGATTAAATAACTAGGCAAGTGTTTAGCCAGAATTTTGCTTTTTCCTTTTTCTTGTTGATTGAAAAAAAAAATCTGACTTGAAACGACTTTCAAAATTAATTTCTCTTTAGCAGCAGTACAACAGATAACTCGAAATCAATTGAAATGCTTTGCATAAAAGATAAGACTATAACATCCGTTGATATTATGTTCATACAATATAGGAAATATCCATTTTCTGCATTAGGCATGATGAAAAAAGAATATCTGATTCTTGTTTTATCCATGGAGTCGTTCTCAACTACATTTTTATAATAAAAATCTCAATAGAAAAAAAATTATCTTATAATTTTTGTTCCTTCGTGTTGTCTAACATTTCTATCAAACACATTTTTGGGGGTATTTACTTCTTTACCTTTACTCTATTAATTGAATAACTTAACCAAAATGGCGCCGTTTCGGTCAGCAATATATTCGATAAACGAAAAATTCAGAATGTTCGTAAGCTGCATCTCCTGGCGACGAGGACGATATCTTGACACGAATGCGCCAATCAAAACGATCCACGTACCCACTCGCACTGATGTGAGAGTTACAGACATGACATGTAATTGCAAATTAGATAAGACGTCAACTCAGCTTGTCGAGTTGAGCAACGTAAAGCGAAGTCATTCGGTTCTCCTATTATAGCGTCAAACTAAGATGTGCTAAGCTTGCAAACCAATGCAGGGCTTCCTTTCCACAAAATAATTGCGTTTATTTCATCGAGAGGTTCGCTGTGACACTTTTAATCATAATATATCCTTCGAAGGAAAGATCACATGCAAGGGGTACTATACGGCATTAATCACTGCTAAGACATGACCAGGCCGAGAGCAAAAGGTGGCGTCAGCCGCGCTGGAAATCATTTCCCGCCAAAATTGCTTGTCTGCGTAAGATCGTAACTAAGCGAGGATTAGGGCGTACCGCAAGGGGGTCGTCGTAAAAGCGCCATAATCGCATCAACGCACTCCCCTTCAGCATCCTGCAGTTATCTGCGGGATAATATTCCGAGGGCACTGGTCGGTAAATAAGTAAATATATGAATTCGTCTTTATGGCCCGACCAAGAAGCACCGGGAAGAACATTTAATCAAGGCCTTCAATAAATCGAATTAAAATGAGTATCGTCTCCGCTCTCTTTATAGAAACTATATTCATCTTTAGCATTACAAGTGGAACAAATGCAATAACGTATGAAGCGTTCCTTTTTCGACTCGAATATCTTTCGCTGATGGGTAATAAAGTAAAGCGTGTACACCTTATAAGCAGATTATACTTCAGTGTGTTTATTTCCCTGTCTGTTTATAGCTAGTGCTGACATATTGAAATCATCGTCGGTTAACATTCATTCGCAAAGTGTAAATAGGAGGGTCTCGCAATGAAAATATTCGCAGGACACTGATCTAGTTAGTATTTCACCTTCGAACTTGCTATCTTTTGCACTAAATATAGGTGAAAATTCAAAAAAGGCCTATATCATTTCTCACAACAACATTATAAATCGACCTAATCAGCCATTCAAGCCAATCATCCTATGCTCACGTTCTAGGCACAACTGCGTCAAAATACTTCTGTAACTTTACCACTAGTAATCATGAGCATTAAGTCTTCAGGGTTATTCTAGTTGTTGTTCTCTATAATGAACTGATTTCATCCTTTCTGCTGCTATTGTTTTTTTTATCTTTTGACCTATTAATTGCTATTCAGTTACATTTACATGGGTGACGTCAGCTGAAAATGTGTCAATACTTCGATAAGATGGCCATGTATCTTTAAAGACCTGTCGAACGGTCCCTCGCTTTCCCAGGTCTGCCAGACTCTTGCCGCATCACTTCTTCTGAGAGGTAATCCCGGGCACCCGGTTAAACACGCAAATGAGATTGGTATTGAGCGAATCCAAATTTATCAAGATTTTAAAAAAAAAAACCCAAAGACGTTGCGAAAAGACAAAGACGGTTTTCACAAGGTCTAGCAGGAAAAGAGGAGCCGTGAGGGACCTAATTAAAAGGTTGATGCTGACGAAGTACGTCTTTTTATGACGTCATAGCACGGTGGCGTCTTACGCAGGGACGGGGCGGATGCTCTTTGCGAATCGATTCGTAACAGGTCTTCGCACACCGTGCCATTGGCCCCTGGTTATACTAGTCTGTATTTCAAGTTGCTTTGACACAAGCAAAGACAGGACTCGATGGTATCACCTCTGTGGTTTTATTGGGGATTTTTAGTACTCTTTCTTTATGGTTTTACAGTTGATGAAAACTAACTGTGTCTCATCAATTACAGTACTGAAAACTTTTGCGATATGTTGAGTTGGAAGTTACACTGTGAATTTCATTTGATTGGAGAGGAATGAAAATACATTTACCTGTCGCTTTTGTTTATTAAGGAGAACAAAACATTGATCATCAACAGAAAAGTTCATCATTGAATGAATAAGGTGGTTTCTCTTGTGGTGATCTGCTATGGCTGCGCACAGTTTGCAATAGACAATGTGAGATTCCTCCCAAAGGCTGTTTGGTTTGTTCTTCTTAAAAGTCGAGATTTTTAGATGGTGCTTTATGCAACATTCACCAACTTGATTAGCAAGTGCCGAACAATTTAAAACTTTTATTTACGAAGATTTTACGAACTTTACGAATCACGAAGCAAATCCGAAGCTGTCACGCTTTGAGTGTTTTTCATCTGCGTGCTGTACCCGATGCGCGCAATAACACACACACATAAATGGCATGCGTTATGCTGCAATCGATATGTGGGGAGCCGGAAGTGAAAATGGCGTCGGTTTGAAACGTACGGCAAAGGCTCACTCTTTCTTCGGCTGTGCTCAGGTACTCGTATCCGGCCCCGCGCATGGTTTGCGCGCAGGAGACGGATAGAATAACGTCGGAACCGATTTGCATGGATCGCACGGCACGCGTTATTTGATTTATAAAAAGCAAAGAGTTACCCATTATTACACACAAAATATAAGTTGATTGGCAGAGGCCCGTTTCATCTCGAGATCAATAATTAGCTTCGGTAATTGTTGTCACTACGGGTGATGTCATCAAAGAATCAGTCAGATTTGAGAATTATATAAGCACGTTTCTGCGGTGGCTATTATAACAATTATAATGATGTCACCGATTTAATGTTGCGTTGCATTTGATATTGCATTTGTACATAAACAATGTTCCTACAAAAGTCTACCCTTTCAATATGCATTGACAATTGTTTACTTGAATGTAGGCCTATATGTACGTACATTGTTTGTTTGCTTATTGTTCTTATGTTCTATCTTCTATGATACTATATTGTAACGTAACATACATATTCATTCTGTTTCCACACCGCCATTAGTATCTCTTTAGGTAAAATGAGCACTTAATAATAGTCCAGTTGTATTACTATTACTATTATTATTATTATTATCATTATTATTATTATTATTATTATTATTATTATTACTACTACTACTATTACTATTTGATATGAATGACATATTTCATTGTATGTTCGTTTATACAATTATAATTATAAGAATTGCGAGAATCTCTACGAAAATAATGAACCACACAGATCCTACCAATGGCAGTCAGATGGTTCAAAACTATCAAAGAGCGTATAACAGTTCAAACAGTCCCGCTATTACGACTCTCAGATGGGGTACACCAAACAATATTTTAAAAATTTAATATAGAAAAGAGCCTGAAGACAAAGACTATTCAATGACGAACCAGGGTCTCGGGAGCACGCTACAGCAGTCAGGTTAGGACGCCGAAATAAGAGGGGCATGCCTGGGAGATTATGTTATCGATTTTCACTAGCTAGTCCCTGGACGTAATATGGCAGCTTAAAAGAATATTTAAAATATGTAATATTATGTGTATCCTTCATAAATATAAGAGAGAGAGAGGGGGGGGGGGGAATGGGTGCCCATCACGTACAAGTGTTTTGTTTAGTTTTGTGTTAATGCCAACCAAGGACTGCACTGACAGAACTTTAACAATCCGTTTCTTGAATAATGTAGCCCTTGTGATTATGAAAACCCTGAGCTCATTTATTATCAGGCAAGACTGCTGTGGCAGTAGGTGCTGTGGCAGTAGCTGTCATTTTATCTCGCATTACGTAACAGATAAGAGCCGAATATAAACATCATTCTTTGGACGGCTAAAACATGTGCGATTTCCAAGAAACACTCTGAGTAACATTTTATTAACCCCCCCCCCCACACACACACACAGGCAAACTACACACCAATTTAAAGGGCCCATCTATCATTATCATCTTTTTATCATTGTCTCTGGGCAACATCCCGTCGATGTTATTGGACGATGATAATAATCGTCATTATCATAATATATTGCAAGGAATTATGTTTACGAATGCATGCAGTTACTTCGCACAAATCAAGTTTTACCTTTACACACTCTGATTAAGAAATGAGGTGATTTAAATCATAATGTAGGCCTAGTATTTCTGTTCATCTATTCTGACACAAATCAAAATGCATGTGCGCATACGTCGTCGATTTATCAGTCTCGGGAATTGACAATGACATGAATAGTTTGACGAACGGATTCAAGGCGCTTACAGAGTAGCTCTGTCAAATTATTGAGCATAACAACATTATTATAGAATAACAAACATGATTGCTTTAAGATAACAGCGCAGAATTGAAATATTTTTTTACCCATGTTTGTATATCGAGAACCATCTTTGACTGTCTTTATCAAATGGAAGTGAAAAGTTTGTTTGTTTGATTGTTTTAACTACCCTCCGCTTACCTATGCAGAATGCAAGCCTCCCATCTGCCACTATTCTAACCACGCGCATTTTCCTTATTTGCTCTAAAATGTTCACCCACCATACTATGCCCAACATATTTCCCATGATAATAATTCCATGTATAAATGAAATGTTTCATGCCAATCGTCAAATGGGTCAGAATCTTACCTATATTCGATCTCTCTCTTTCTAACTCTCCCCCTTCCCATGCATCATACTTTTGTTGTTGTTGTTGTTGATGTTGTTGTCGTTGTCGTTATTGTTATTGTTGTTATTGTTGTTGTTGACGGGTCATATTCAGGCTAATAATAACAAACAACAGTCATGCAATATTGCAGCTATCAAAAAATACAGGAGTTGTCTCACATCTACTGAAGATAAACACATGACGCAGATGATGATGATGATGATGGTGATGATGATGTTGATGATGATGATGATGATGATTAATAGAATTGAGCGAAGGAAAGTTTGTATATACTTTCAGCCTTGCCCTTTCACAGGTGCTATTGGTTTTTGTCTGCCACATTTTGATTTTCTGAAAATGAAACCTTTGGAAAGTGTGCTGACTTTTGCTTGCTGGTTGTTTTGTTGAAAGGTTATTCGGTCGTGGTTGCATTCACGCGAACAGATTATTGACATTTGAAATATAGAAATCCAACTCCTCTATAGTCATGTGGTTTTTTCAGGCGAGTTACTGCGTTAAACAAGAACACACACACACACACACACACACCTCACATACACACCACACGACGCCACACATCATACACACGCTCACAAGCTGGTAAACTAGCTTAATCCTTTCTGTGCTGTGGGTCTTTCTGTACCAATCATCACTCAGAGCACACAAAGAGTTTATAACAGTCTTCAAGATGATGCAGTTGTCAGGGAAACGAATAGCAAGGAAAGTAAAGATCAACTGCAAAGCTTTTAGAAGTTTGCATGACATGAAGACACATTTCCAAACGGAACACTTTCTTGGCAACCATCGAACGGTTCAATATTTGTTTTATCCATTCCCGGAACAGAATGGCCGATTTCCGTTTACAAGCCAGTCGCTGCTGGCTGCCAAATGTTTCCTAAAGTGTTATAAGACTATCTTCTCTTTACAATGTCTCTGTTAGCAATACTTTGAGCATCTAGTCCATGTCAGGCTCTTTTGCCTCTGCTCGTTTGTATTTTTATTTCATTTTTTTTATTTCTTTTTTTGTCCGCTGATATTTTTTTTCATCATTCTCATCTGAACCATGGAAACTAAATTTGACTTTCGAAGTTGGTCAGCGAGAACGGTGTAATCAACTCATGTTCATGAAGACCTTACAATGGATGCACACACACACACACACACACACACATACACACACACATGCTTATTTGCTTATTTGATAACCTACATGGCGCCTTTCAATTTAGAGTCTCAAAAAAAAGAAAAGAAGAACTTAAGTCAGGATTTCTGACTTTCCTAGGCAAACTTCTTCAAGGATGCACCCTCAAGAAAGGATATATCACTGTCCTAAGGAGGAGAAGTGCTCCTCGACGATGTGGCAGACCCCTTCTCTCCCTCCCCCTCCCCCCCCCCCAGGTTGTCACTGCCTGATATTTAGCAGACAGTTGTTTTCCTCTCCTCTTGTATTTTCGCAGCCAATTTTTGCGTTCCGTCTTTTATCGATCCATGACGGGTTTCTGCAGTATTATGAATTTAAAAAAGGCAAAAGAAGCAATTCTCCTAGAGCAATATTTGTCTCTTATATCCCTCTCATCTTCCTTTTTTCTTTCTTTTCCTTCCGTCCGCAATCATGCTCAGACCAGTCAGTCGCCCGACGCCGGCGGGGTACTCGAGGTTGGCCCCACGTCTCTTCTCAGATCAGTAGATTCGGAAGCGGGGTCGCAAACAGGCCGGTATACACTGATAGGAGGAGGAGTGCCCTCCGCGTAAAACACACCGTTTCCGGTTCTTCCTCCCACCTATATCCTGTTTTGTGTCACGCCGTTTCGGATCAACTCAGTCCATCTTATTATTTCCCCTCTCCCTTCCCTCTTCCCTCCCTCTCCCTCTTTCTCTCTCTCTCTCTCTCTCTCTCCCTTATCCGTTCCCTCTTCCTTTCTCTCTTGAGAGAGTTTGTATCACATAAGAAAGGTATATTTGTCTGTCTGTCTGTCTGTCTGTCTGTCTGTTTCTTCTTCTCTTCAAATACTAAACTATGGACAAAAGGACGCAGGGGTCAGAGGGATTAAACATTTTGCCAGAATACTGTTCGCCCGTGTTAATGGCTTTTCGGGCTGCTATCATACATCTTGACGGATTGCAAGTCAGATTGTCTCCATACAGTGGGCTCTCTAGACAGGGCATCACTCTGTGGAGGGGTTTCCAAGAGAGACGAGCGAGGAGCAAAAGGTGGATTTTGGTGAGAAGAAACATAGAAAGAGATGTGTCAATCGCTACACAGATGAACAAGAGACGTCAGGTGGTATGCAGGTGTATTTCATGTTCCTCTGTAGAATATTTTAGAGGGGTTTTTTTTTTGCACAATGTGAATAGCCGATCTGTCAGAGAAAACTTTTGTGAAGAACTTGCTGAGAAATTCAAACACATTCTAGAACATACAGAAAGTTCCAAACTCACCATTAGGAATATAACGATCAAAATACTTCAGTCTCATTCAAGTGCATGACGTTCCTGTTTATGGCGTACTAAGGCTCCATTATTTTGAAAGTAAAGATTCGCTTCGAGAAAATGTACCCCTTCATACTTTTTCTCTCTGTCTACGTGTGCTTGTGTGTGTGTGGGTATACGTGATAGGACAATACTCTATCTGTAGGTACTGCCGAAGTGGCCAAGATGTTAATTAGAAAAATCGAAGTCAATCATGCGATTTTCGCTCTTATTTGATTTTGGGACGACTCGCCAGGCTTACTGGCGGGACGGTGCAGGCGGCCCGTGGGCAGCTGAAGGGCTAGGAGTGGGGGCTGAAAGGGGGAAGTTGGCGCGTGCTGGCTATTGAGCTTTGTTTTTAAATGTTTGTCCTGCTTCTTCTTCTTCTTCTTCTTCCGAAGCTTTTCTTGAATGGAGAGAAGATCATATGCTATAAAGAAGTCGGAAAGATCATGTCAGACCATGTCGTCTGCTTTCTTTTCGGTTGGCTTGACAAGAGCGTAGCCGAAAGGTTGAAAAGCTAGCTAATAACGACGGGGAGTCGTTACGACGTGACAAATTCTGTGATGCTATGGCTGAACTAACATTCTAGCGAACTAAAATCGGGAAAAGATCCCATCAAGATCCCCCTCCCCCTTCGTTACCCACTAGCAAGACCCCCTGTCTCATTTTCAAGTCATTTAATCAACTAACACTACAAGGGGTCACAGCATAGGACATTGTAGGTACGCCTAACACTCAAATGATCTTCCGAAAGAGTCATCCTTTCCTATCCCATTTGTGTCTGTCTTTGTTTCTTCGTGTTTCCTCTTAATGTTCTTTTTTATTATAACCATTCTCAATCATTCAAACGTAATAGACTATATTAGAATTAACGAACCTTCGGAATCAAGAACCGTATTTCATTACCGGATGAACGAATCTTCGGAGCAAAAGACCTTCGGAATGACAAACTATGATGTTATCATACCAATATTGCCAGCTGCCCAAATATAGACACCAGGGCCCTGTTTCATAAAGCTGTTCGTAAAGTTACGAACAACTTACGAGCGACTGGTGATCAGCTCCGATGTGCTATACATATCAGAATTTCCATAATTCAGCACAAGAACTGATCACCAGCCACTCGTAAGTTGTTCGTAACTTTACGAACAGCTTTATGAAACACCCTCCAGTTGATACTGTACGAAGAGGGCCATTGTCGTCACGACATCTTTACTGAGCAAGGAATAGAGTTTTTTCCCTACAGGAACTCGGGAATTTGAGGATCGGAAATACATGAAACCTGAAATCGGGAACCGTGGAAATGAGGAACCGAGTTATACTCGGGAATTCCTACACCTATGGGATCTCGAGGGCTCTGATGGGACTATATGGAGCGCGGGAATTAAAGAGCTCGTAAAGTGGGAACACGGGAAATCGGGATCTCGAAAACTCGGAGACCAACTGATGACAAGGAAACTTGTACAAACATGA